>NC_135330.1:86673113-86973113 GCF_023851605.1 Tamandua tetradactyla
TTCATTCTCTCTTGTGGAAAGTATTTATGATTATTTCCATTTAATGATTAAAGAAATAAGTGAGAATTTGTATTGTGTATAGAATGAAGAACACTAAATAAATTGGCCTATCAAGAGCTGACATCACCAGGCATTTCAGATCCACCCTTGTCTGGGAGACTAAGTGGAAAATTTAAATGCCAACCACAATTTTATTTGCATGTGTGTATTTCAAATCCAGGTGAGTTTTGTTTTTATGCAGAGAGTAAGCATTTGAAATATTTCTCTAGGAGATTGTAAAGTATTCAAATATTTATTAGAGACATAAAAATAATCACTACCAGGTTTGATGGACTCAGTATTAAATCTGCAATAATATTTTGATATAATTACCAAAGGGAGTTTTTTCTCTAAAACTCTCATTTGGGTGAACTCTTAACCTCTTTCAAGCTTCAAGAATGAAGTAAAATTTTAGCACTGATTTTTTGATGAACAAGTCTTGTTGAGCTTGTACTGTAAATCAATTTTAAGCTATTTGTTCATAAATTTGAGCCTTAAAAGCTTCTCCACAGCTTTAAAAGAATGTGACTCCTTATTGTAATTTCATCACTAAGGATCTCTAATGAGCATCTCTGCCACTTGCCATGACTGTTTAAAGGCTATTGTTTATTTTGGAGTTCACTTAGCACATATCTGTTAAAGGTTGATGTACAACAACTGGGAATCTCATAAGCTTTCTTATGTTGCAACTTTACTAACAGCCATTTTAACAATTTTTTTTTAAATAATTGAATATACATATGGAGACTAAAAAGGAAAGACAAATATGCAGGCTCAGGTACAACAAAACCCCAGGAAATTAGGCCCACTTCCCAACTTTGGGCTGGGTCACATTGAACACATGAGAAAGCAGGCTTTGCTCCCCACTCTTCTTTAATATCTCATCTGTAAAGGGTACACTGACTGATCATCCATTCCCTACAGAGTTACACAAATAATTCCTAAAGCTGAGATTTCTACTATAGTGCTAAAGAAAAATGGCTAACTCATATGGCCTAGCATGGATAAGACACAATAGGCCATGTAGGTTACTAGTTAGTCTATAATTAATGCCAAAGGGGGACTCTTTCATACTGCTCCCTACATTTTAAGATTAGCCTGTGAAGAGCAAATTACACACACAGGAAACAAAACAGCTTTAGATAGGCTATTCATGGCCCTTTCTGTTTCAAAGGAGCATGGTGGTTAGGTTTCTCACTGTCAGAGAAAAATAGAAAGGAAAAAGAGAAAATTAAACAGAAAAGTTGACACAGAAGTAAACTTCTAAAGTAATTCATAAGCCTGAACAATATGAAGTTGAAAGAAGACAAGACCCAGTCCACAGATAACATACTACCCACAGCCAGCTACAGGTGACACTCCTAAAGCATCTGAGAACTTACACCATTAAAAATTAACCAACCAGACACAAGCTCCTTCCAACAATCAGTCTGTCTATAGCTATCAGATGGAACTGGAAAAAGGAAACGCCTATGTGTGAATATATGGGCAGAGTGGAGTGAGCTGGGGTTTCCATGTGGGAGAGTGGCCTGGCTTGAGTGTGAGGAAGATGTCTGTGCAGAGGGACAATGGTGGCTCCCTGGCACAGGCACTGGAAAGCATGACAGGGGTGAGCAGAGGCTTCATACAAGGCCCAATAAGGTGGGCAGGTAAAGTATGGATGGGGCAGTAATGAGAGATTGATCAAACAAGCATATTAAGGAGAATGGTGGTTATATTTCTCACTGTCCAGAAAGGAAAAGGAGAAAACTGAAACATACTCCTGCTGTTGGATGGGAATTGGAGGTTTCAATGTGAAAACACTATTAAAATACAATGGTGGAGGGTGGACCATGGTGGCTCAGTAGGCAGAGTTTTTGCCTGGCATGCCTGCCATGCCTGCCATGCCAGAGACCTGCATTCAATTCCCAGTGCCTGCTTATGCAAAACATAAAAAATAAATAAATAAATAATAGTAATAACACAATGGTGCTACCTGCTGTTATCTCCCTTCTCTTCTGAGTTTCATTGTTATTAGCTTCTTCATTCCGTGGATTTCTCTCTCAGCTTCTATGGGTTTCTCTCTGTTTTTCTTAATTTCATTATCTTATAAATGACTCCAGTAAGAAGAATAAGACCCTCTCTGAATGAGGTGGGTCACATCTTAAGTCAAGATCTTACTCAACAAAAGATCCTACTTACAATGTGTTCAAACCCACAAGAAAGTATTAGCTTTAAGAATATGAGTTTCTTGGGTGCTGCATGCATCAAACCACCACAGTATGCAAGGGTGCACATCTCTCCTAGCTCTACCATGTGTGCTTGGTGTGTGCCATGTGTGCAAGTTGATACATCTCTCCTAGTCTAACATGAGTGTGTGTATGTGCATTGTTTGTGAGTGTGCACAACTCCTTTCTCTACCATGTGTGTAGTGTGTATGTGGTGTGTGTGAACATGCACATCCCTCAAATTTTAGTGACAGAGTTAGTGTGTGGGGTATATGTGTGCAATTTTCCACATCAACTCAGCTCTACCGTGTATGTGTGTGCATGTGTGGCTTGTGGGTGTGTGGTTCCTGTGTGTGAGTGTACAAATCTCTCCTGGTTTAATGCAAGTATTTGCATGTGTCTAAGTAGGCACGTCTTCCTAGTTCTACCATGGATATATGGTGTACACATTCACAAATGTACATTCCTCCTAGATCTAAGATATGCCTGTCTAACATGCATGAGCCTGACTGTCTTTCCTACATCTGCCCACACAGAGGGCCTGAGGGCAGACACACATCTTCACCCGGATCTTTGCTTCTCCAGGGCTCCTGGGAGCAATGACAGATCTCAAAGCTGGAGCACATAGTAAGCACTGCTTACCAGGTCTAAAATGCAAGACACAAGGATAATGTAGGGAGAGAAAAAATATATGAAATTCATCTTAAAATAGGCATTGTATTTAACACAATACATCCCAAATATTATCATTTCCTCATTCTTCATTTACAATTCAATGTGCATTTTGAAGTCGTAGTATGAATAAAATTATGCAAAGTTCCTATTAATAATATTGCTATATTGACTACATGTTGAAATGAGAGTAGTGTGGATATACTGGGTAAAATTTAAGTCTGTCAAAATAAATTTCAACTGTGCATTTTACTTTTTTTTAAATATGGTTTCTAGAAGGTATAAAATGGGATCTGTGACTCACATTATATTGGGATTGGACAACACTCCTCTTGAACAACTTCTTATAGTAGAAAGAAGGAGATACTCACACAATGTCAAGGCCTCACCCTGGTGAGAGAGAAGCCAGCTGGACGGACTACACTGACCAAACTTAGGGCAACACTACAAGTAATAAGTTTCCATCCCTGGAACTGAATTCCAGCCCACCAGTCTGTGTTGCTGCACATGGAAACCCCAATAGACAGGAATCTGAAGAAGTGTGGGTTAGGGACACTCATTATGAGGCCCAAGGACAGACCACTCAATATTGAAGCCTGCAGGGAAGACACACTGGATCACTGATTCAAGCCAGTATTGTCTTCCATGAGACAATGAAGACAGTAGCTCTGGCCTCATGCAGGCTGCAGTGAGGAAGATGCAACTCCACACTGTGATTATCCTACCAATGGGAATTACACTGACTCCCCAGGAAATAGGGTGAGTTGAGAGCACCTGGCATGTGTCAGACCATAATTAGGGCCAAATAAGCCAGATAAAATGATGGCTCTGGGGAAGACAAAAAGCAACGTGTGGTTCTGAACTTGGTTGTCCAGTGAATGACATCCTGTAGCAAATGGCAAGACTGCAGTGCAGTGTGAAGACTAGATGGTAGTAAGGCACGAATGTTAACCTCTTCATTTGGATGGATGTCCTGAGGTTATACCATCAAATGCTCTGATGTTTAGAAAACACACACACAAAAATATTTGAATCTGTCCCCAACTTATTCTCAGATGTTCTGTACTGGCAACATTTCTAAGGCTTAAGGTTGTTTGAAAAATTCCTAAATAAGCATCCCACTGGCAAGAAAAAGTGTATCATTTGATAAACAGTCCACCTCACTTTGGGAGAAATGGCACCCTCCTTGTGGGAGGTAAAGACATACTATAAAATCATAGTGATTAAAACAATATGGTAATGGTGAAGCAATAGGCAGGCAAATAATTGGAACAGAGTAGAGAGAAGCTAGGTACACAACTCCAAAAGCATACTTTGTGAAAGAAAAAGTAGAGTCCATGTGCTGGTTTAAAAGGATGTATGCCCCCTAGAAAAGCCATGTTTTAATGAAAATCCCATTTCATAAAGGGAAAATAATCCCTATTCAATACTGTATGTTTGAAACTGTAATCAGATCATCTCCCTGGATGATGTGATTTAGTCAAGAGTGGTTGTTAAGCTGAATTAGGTGATGACATGTCTCCACCCATTTGGGTGGGTCTTTATTGGTTTATTGGAGTCCTATAAAAGAGGAAACATTTTGGAAAATAAGAGATTCAGAGAGAGCAGAGAATGCTGCAGCACCACGAAGCAGAGAGTCCATGAGCCAGTGACCTTTGGAGATGAAGAAGGAAAATGCCTCCCAGGGAGCTTCATGAAATCAGAATCCAGGGGAGAAGAAGCTAGCAGATGACACCGTGTTCACCATTTTTCCTTCCAGATGAGAGAGAAACTCTAACTGTGCTCACCATGTGGCCTTCTCACTTAAGAGAGAAACCCTGAACTTCATCGGCTTTCTTAAACTAAGGTATCTTTCCATGAATGCCTTTAATTGGACATTACTATAAGTTCTTGGCCTTAGAACTGTAAACTAGCAACTCATTACATTTCCCTTTTTAAAAGCCATTCCATTTCTGGTATATTACATTTTGGCAACTAGCAAACTAGAACAGTTCATTAAAATAAAACTAGAACACTCTTCTACAAAGGACACAGTTAAGAAAATGAGATGATAAACTTCAGACTGTGCAAAACACATATCTGATAAAGGATTTACATCCAAACTATACAAAGAACACTTAAAACTGAACAGTAAGAAAACAAACAACCTAACTTAAAAATTGGCAAAATATCTCATCACTCCACCCAAGATGATACACAGATGACAAATAAGCATATGAAAAATTTCTCATCACATATTATTAGGGAAATGAAGTTCTTAGAAATATGAGATATTACTATGGTGCAGGTTTGAAAGGATGTATGTCCCCTAGAAAAGCCATGTTTTATCAAAATTCCATTTCATAAAGGGAGAATAATCCCTATTCAATACTGTATGTTTGAAACTGTTTTCAGAATATCTCCCTGGGTATGTGATTTAATCAAGAGTGGTTGTTAAGCTGGATTAGGTGACATGTCTCATGGGTCTTGATAAGTTTCTGGAGTCCTATAAAAGAGGAAACATTTTGAAGAATAGAAAATTCAGAGAGAGCAGAGAATGCTGCAGCACCATGAAGCAGAGAGTCCATCAACCAGTGCCTTGGAGATGAAGAAGGAAGACACCTCCCTGGGAGTTTTATGAAACAGGAAGCCAGGAGAGAAAGCTAGCAGATGATGCTGTGTTCCCCATGTGCCCTTCCAGCTGAGGGAGAAACCATGACTGTGTTCACCATGTGCCTTCTCAGATGAGAGATTCTGAACTTCATCAGCCTTCTTGAACCAAGCTATCTTTTCCTGGATACCTTTGATTGGACATTTCTATAGACTTGCTTTAATTGAGACATTTTCTCCACCTTAGAACTGTAAACTAGCAACTTATTAAATTTCCCTTTTTTAGAAGCCATTCTGTTTCTGTTATATTGAATTCCAGAAGCTGGCACACTAGAACAACTACCCATTTCTTTGGAGTGGAAAACCAAATGTTGACAGAATATGGAACAACAGGAATGTTCTTTCATTGGAGGAAAAACAAAATGGTACAGCCACCTCAAAAGATTGTCTTGCTAAACATAGGCTAACTATACTATCCAGCACTTGTGCCCCTAAGATTTCATGTAAATAAATTGAAAATGTGTGCACACAAACTTTAATAAAAATGCTTGTAAAAGCTTTACTGATAATTGCCAAAAAAATGCAGGTAACCAATATGCCTATCATGGTCAGTTTCATGTGTCAACTTGACCAAGTGGTGTTACCTGTTTCTCTGACTGGGAAAATGCTGGCCTGTCTGTTGCTATGATGACATTTCACAGAATTAAATCATGATGATGTCAGCTGCATCCACAGCTGATTGTATTTGTAATCAGCCAAAGGGTGTGTCTTATGCAATGAGTAATGCTTAATCTAATTACTGGAAGTCTTTTAAGGAGGATTCAGAAGAGATGGTCTCTCTTCCTGCTTTGGCTAGCAAGCTTCTCCTGTGGAGTTTGTCCAGACCCTTCATTGGAGTCATCAGCTTCACAGGCTGCCTTATGGATTTTGGACTCTATGTTCCCATGGTTACATGAAACAATTTAATTAATTTCATATCTACAGATATTATCTGCTGATTCTGTTTCTCTAAAGAACCCTAGCTAATACAGCTTGGTACTGGGAGTGGTTCTTGAGAAACAGAATCATAAACTTGGATTTTTATGATTGGTTTTCTACTCTAACTGAACTCAGAGGCACCAAGGACTCTGATTCCCATAATCAGAATGATATTGCCAATTCATGGGGTGAGTTGGCAAAAGAGATAGTCAAAATGCCACCATTGGATTCTTCAAATGCCTTGCTTCTACAATGCCAGGTTCTGGGGGATAATGTGCTTGACACCTTTATGGAGTTTTGTGGAAATAGAAGGAACAGACATGTTGGCTGATTATTGTTAGATACACTGTATACATCAATGAGTGAAAGGGATGGGCTTAAGGTTTCAAATGAGAAGCTTATGTACTGTCTGACAGATGTAAACATTTCTATGAGTGTTCTGAAGGAAAATCTTATTTAATGTAGCCATAGACTTGAGATCTGTGAAAATCAGACACAGAATCTTATTGTTAGAGTAACAACTTTACCACATAAACTGAAATCTCATTCTTGCATAGTTTTGCCATTAAAGTGAGGGCATTGATTGGAAAAGGGTGGGACCCTGAAAAATGGGATAGCAACATATGGATTGACAATGATGACCATGGAGAGGTTGAAACCCTAGGTCATGCTGAGTCTTCTTTAGATTACCCTGTAATCATCTGCCCTGAGGACATAGCTGCCCCACAAGCCTGCCCTGAGGAGTTGGCCACCCAACCTCCACCTGAAGGGGTTAGTCCTAGAGTGATTAATCTTGTTCACCAGATGAAACTGCAAATGAATGCCCTGAAGCAAATGGTTTGCAAGATACTTCTTATTATTTCATGACCCACCCGCACCACCCCTCATCTCTTCCAGATCTATAACTAGACTAATGTCCCAACAGGCTCCAAAAGGTGAGGTACAAAGTATCATCCATGAGGAGGTAGATTATACTCTAAAAGAACTGTGTGATTTATCCAAGTTATATAGACAGAAATCTGGGGAATATGTGGCAGAGGATTTTAAGGGTATGGGATAAGGGTGGGAGGACTATAAAGCTGGATCAAACTGAATTTATTGATATGGGCCCACTAAACAGAGATTCTGCAGTCAATGTTATAGCTTAAAGGGTTAGAGAAGGCATTAACAGTTCGTTTGGATGGTTGGATGAAACATGATTCAAAAGGTGGCCAACATTACCTGAAGTTGAAATGCCAGAACTGCCCTGGTATGATCCAGAGACTTAGAAAGATTGAAATGTTAGAGAGGATTTATCATAGAAAGCCTGCTCTTACACCCCAGAGGATTAATATTTTACCAGAACTATGAGAAATAAATTCTTGAGACTAACACCATCATCTATGAAGAGCTCCATCGTTGCACTTCTCTGTAGGTCAGATATTACTGTGGGAACTGCTGTCACTGAGCTGGAATCCTTAAACATAATGGGGATGATTGGATCCCAAGTTGGTAGAAGCCAAGTGGCAGCACTGAATTGCTAAAGACAAGGTGTACATGGGTATCATAATAGGCAGCAGACTCAAAGCAAGAGTCAAAATAATCTGACTCACAGAAACTTGTGGCTTTAGCTAGTATATCATGGGGTACCTAGACCATGGGCAGTCTACTAAATTCTTGTTTGAGCTGTATAAACAAAATGTTCTAGGTCAAGTGAGCAGAAGTCTAACTTGGATTTCCAAAACAGAGAGTCACAGCCCCTTAATAAATTTCCAGACAAGAGACATTTTACAGACCCAGAACTCCTTGAAGGAGGGGAAGGCCAAGTTCCTTTGGGGGAGAACCCTGTTACAGTGTCACAAATTTATACTGCCACTCTTCCTCCAAGCCTTCCCCAAGGAGACCAATGGCCTTTTACCAGTGTAACTGTGCATTGGGAAAAAGGAAGTGATTAGATATTTGGAGGATTACTAGACACTGGTTCAGAAGTGACGTTAATTACAGGGGAACCAAAACATCACTTTGGTCCACCAGTCAGGGAGGGGGCTTATGGAGGACAGGTGATCAATGGAGTTTCAGTTCAAGTCTGTCTCACAGTGGGTCCAGTGGGCACCTGGACCAATTCTGTAGTTATCTCCCCAGTTCCAGAATGTATAATTGGAATAGACATACTGAGCAACTGGCAGAATCCCCAAATTGGCTCTATAACTCATGCACTGAGGCCTTTTATGGTGGGAAAAGCCAAGTGGAAGCCAATAGAACTGCCCCTACCTAGCAAAATAGTAAATCAGAAGCAATACCGAATTCCTGGAGGGATTGCAGAGAGTATCGCCACTCTTAAGAACTTGAAGGATGCAGGGGTGGTGATTCCAAGCACATCCCCTTTCAATTCTCCTATTTGTTCTGTGCAGAAAACAGATGGGTCTTGGAGGATGTGCTGGTTTGAAAGGCTGTATGACCCCTAGAAGAGACACGTTTCAATCTAAATCCTATTTCATAAAGGCAGAATAATCGTTATTCAATACTGTATGTTTGAAACTGTAATCAGATCATCTCCCTGGAGATGTGATTTAATCAAAAGTGGTTGTAAAGCTGGATTAGGTGATGACAGGTCTCCACCCATTTGGGTGGATCTTGATAAGTTTCTGGAGTCCTATAAAAGAGGAAACATTTTGGAGAATAAGAGATTCAGAGAGAGCAGAGAAGAATGACATAGCCACAAGAAGCAGAGATCCCATGAGCCAGTGACCTTTGAAGATGAAGAAGGAAAGTTCCTCCCAGGGAGCTACATGAAACAGGAAGGCAGGAGAGAATGCTAGAAGATGATGCCTTGCTCATCATGTGCCCTTCAAGCTAAGAGAGAACCTGTGACTGTGTTCACCGTGTGCTTCTCACTTGAGAGAAATCCTGAACTTCATCGGCCTTCTTAAACCAAGGTATCTATCCCTGGACACCTTAGATTGGACATTTCTTTAGATTTGTTTTAACTGGGTCATTTTCTTGGCCTTAGAACTGTAAACTAGCAATTTATAAAATTCACCTTTTGAAAAACCATTATGTTTCTGATATATTGCATTCCAACAGCTACCAAACTAGAACAGAGGATGACAGTGGATTATCGTAAACTCAACCATGTGACAACTCCAATTGCAGCTGCCGTTCCAGATGTGGTATCATTGCTTGAGCAAATCAATACATCCCCTGGTATCTGGTATGCAGCTATTGATCTGGCAAGTGCTTTTTTCTCAGTAGCTGTCAGTCATACCACCAGAAACAGTTTGCTTTCAGCAATGTAAATTCACTGCCCTACCTCAGGGGTATATCAACTATTCATTCCTGTCTCATAATCTTGACTGCAGGGACCTTCATCGTTTCTCCTTCCCAAAAGACATCACGCTGGTCCATTATATTGATGATATCATGTTGATTGGACCTAGTGAGCAAGAATTAGCAACTACTCTAGACTTACTGGTAAGGCATTTGCATGTCAGATGATAGGAGATGAATCCAACAAAAATACAGGGGCTTTCCACCTCAGAGAAATTTCTAGGTCCAGTGGTGTGGGGCATGTCAAGGTATCCCTTGTAGGGTGAAAACTAAGTTGCTGCATCTGGCCCCTCCTATGACCAAAATAGAAACACTATGCCTAGTTGGTCTCTTTGGATTATGGTGACACCATATTCCTCATTTGGGTGTTCTGCTCTGGCCCATTTATTGAGTGACCAGAAAGGCTGCTAATTTTGTGTGGGGACATGAGCAAGAGGAGGCGCTGTGACAGGTCCAGGCTACTGTACAAGGTGCTCTGCCACTTGTATCATGTGATCCAGCAGATCCAATGGTGCTGGAAGTGTCAGTAGCAGATAGAGATGCTGTTTGGGGCCTTTTGCAGGCCCCTATAGGAGAATCACAAAGCAGACCCTTAGGATTTTGGAGCAAGCCTTTCCATCTGCTGCACAAACTACTCTCCTTTTGAGAAATAGCTTTTGGCCTGCTACTGGGCCTTAGTAGAGGTTGAATGCTTAATCTTGAGCCACCAAGTTACCATGAGACCCGAGTTGCCAATCATTAGCTGGCTGTGGTCTGACCCACCAAGCCATAAAGTTGGGCATGTGCAGCAGCACTCTATCATAAAATGGGAATGGTATATATGAGATAGGGCCAGAGCAAGTCCTGAAGGCAGAAGTAATTTACATGAGGAAGTGGCCCAAATACCCATGGTCTACATGCCTGCCACATTACCTTCTCTTTCTCAGACCAGAGCTATGTCCTCTTGGGGAGTTCCTTACAGTGAATTGACTCAGGAAGAGAAAGCTTGGGCTTGGTGTACAGATGGTTCAGCACAATATGCAGGTACTACCTAAAAGTGGACAGTTGCAGCACTACAACCCTTTTCTGGGACATCCTTGAAGGACAGTGGTGAGGGAAAATCCTCCTAGTGGACAGAACTTTGAGCAGTGCAGGTGGTTGTTCATTTTCTTGGAAGGAAAACTGGCCAGAGATGCACTTGTGTACAGACTCATGGGCTGTTGCTAATGGTTTGGTTGGATGATAGGGACTTGGAAAGACCATAATTTGAAAATTGGTGACAAAGAGGTCTGGGGAAGAAGTATGTGGATAGACCTTTCTGAGTGGGCTAAAAACATGAACATATTTGTGTTCCACATGAATGTGCACCAGAGAGTGAGCTCAGCAGAGGAAAATTTTAATAATCAAGTGAATAAAATGATCTGTTCTGTGGATACCAGTCAGCCACTTTCCCCAGCAACTCCTGTCATTGCCCCATGGGATCATGAACAAAGTGGTCATGGTGGCAGGGATGGAGGTTATGCATGGGCTTAGCAACATGGGCTTCCACTCACCAAGGCTGACCTGGCTACAGCCACTGCTAAGTGCCCAATCTGCCAGCAGCAGAGACCCACACTCAGCCTCTGATATGGCACCATTCCCTGAGGGGACCAGCCACCTACATGGTGGCAGGTAGATTACATTGGACCACTCCCTTCACGGAAAGGGCAGTGATTTGTTTTAACTGGAATAGGCACATACTCTGGATATGCATTTGCCTTCCCTGCACTCAATGCTTCTGCCAAAACTACCATCCATGGGTTACAGAATGCTTTATCTATCATTAAGTTATTCCACATAGCATTGTTTCTGATCAAGGAACACACTTCACAGCAAATGAAGTGCAGGAGTGGGCACATGCTCATGGAATTCTCTGGTCTTAGCATGTTGTCCATCATCCAGAAGCATCTGGATAGATAGAACAGTGGAATGGCCTTTCGAAAACTCAATTATGATGCCAACTAGGTGTCAATACCTTGAAAGCCTAGGGTAATCTTCTACAAGAAGCTGTGTATGCTCTGAATCAGCATCTGCTGTATGGTGTGGTTTCTTCCATAGCCAGTATCCGTGGGCCCAGGAACCAAGGGGTGGAAATGGGAGTGGCACCACTTGCTATTACCCTTAGTGATCCACTAAGAAAATTTTTGCTTCCTTTCCCTGTGACCCTGAGCTCTGCTGGTCTACAGGCTTTAGTTCCAAAAGGGGGAGTGATTCCACCAGGAGAAACAGCAATGATTAAATTGAACTGGAATCTAATACTGTCACCTGGTCACTTTGGGCTACTCATTTCCCTGTATCAACAAGCCAGGAAAGGGATTACATTATTGGCTGGGGTGATTGACCCTGACTATCAGGGGGAAATTAGACTGCAAGTACACAATGGAGGTAAAGAAGAGTTCTCCTGGAATATAGGAGATCCCCTAGAGTGTCTTTTATTACTCTCATGCTCTGTGATTAAAATCAATGGAAAATGGCAACAACCCAAACCTGGCAGAACTGCCAATGGCTATGAAACTTCAGGAATGAAAGTTTGGGTCATGGCACCAAACAAAGAATCACAGACACCTGAAGTGTTTGCTGAAGAAAAACGGAACATGGAATAGGTAGTGAAAGAAGGTAGTGAAAAATATGAACTACAACCATGTGATCAGTTACAGAAATGAGAACTGTAATCTGTTTTGTTCATGCTATACTATTTAAGTTGTAAGATATCAAGTTTAAGAATGAATATTACCCAAGGACTTGCACCCTATTCTGGAGAGATTTAATGTATTTCCAGTTATATGCAGGACAGTTGAGTATTGTTAGGTGAAAAAATATGTGTTTTATTGTACTTTATTTAGAAATTAAGTATGGTTTAAGGCAATGTGTATAGCTGCCAAACTGACAAGGGTGAACTGTCATGGTCAGATTCATGTATCAACTTGGCCAAATGATGGTGTCTGTTTGTCTGGTTGAGCAAGTGCTGCCCTGTCTATTGCTATGAGGACATATAGAATTAAATCATGATCATGTTAACTGTATCCAAAGCTGATTTCATTTGTAATTAGCCAAGGGGAGTGTCTCCAGCAATGAGTGGTGCTTAATCTTATTCTGGAAGGCTTTTAAGGGGGATTCAAAAGAGACAAGCTTTCTTCTTGTTTTGGCTGGTGGGCATCTCCTGTGGATTTCATCCAGACCCTCCATTGGAATTGTCAGCTTCACAATCTGCCATACTGATTTGGGACTCTACATTTCCATGGTTACATGAGACAATTTTATATTTTTAAGTATATGTCCTGTTCATTTTATTTCTCTAGGTAACCATAGCTAATACAGTGTTTTAAGTTTTCTTTTAAACCTTTTGAACCCCTGCAATCTTTGTTGCTTTCTGGCCACTCATACAGATTAAAGTCTGGTTTGAAGATAGTCAGGACAGAGTGGGGGAAATAAGGTAATGGCACAAAAGAGCAAGGCTGGCAGCTTGTTCAAGAGAAAGAACAGACTTTGCAAAATAATCATTTTGGGAAGGTGGGGCCAAGATGGCGGCTTAGTAAGATACATGCGTCTTAGTTCCTCCTCCAAAGCAACTACTAGGTGAACTGAAACAGTGCAGAACAGCTCCCGGGGCCACGGCAGGGAATGGACACACAGCGTACCCCAGTCTGGACTGGCTAGTCTGACTGCAGGAATTGGCTGCAGTGAGATCCACGAGCAGCGTGCGATTTCCAGAGCAGCAGCAGCTGTGGTGGCTGGAGCTCCTCCCTTCCTCCTTCCCGGGCCGGCTGAGAGTCTCGGAGAGGCAAGTTTCCCAAGACGAGGCGGCTGGCGCCCGACTTTTGTGGTGGCTTCCTGGTCCGGCTATGAGTCTCGGATCAGAGGGCTACACAAGCCACGGTGGCCCTCCCCCGCAGGCGGCTTCCTGGTTTGGTGGGGAATTCCACAGGCGGCGGCGGCCAGTGACAGATGCCCCTTCCCTGTGGGCGACTTCCTGGTCTGGTGGTGAATTCCCCGGGCCCACTGCGGCCGGCGACCAGCCACAGGGTCCCTTCAAGCTTCGGCGGCTGACACCCCCACCATGGATGGCGCGCCGAACCACCGCAGAAAATTGGATCAGAAATCCCCAGGCCGCGGAGATCAGTGACCGAGGGGATCCCTTCCAAACACTTGAGACAAACGTGTGCCACGAGCACCACCTACTGGGCAGGATAAGAAAAACAGAACCCAGAGATTTCACAGAAAAATCTTACAACCTTGTTGGGTCTGACACCCAGGGAAATCTGACTAAATGCCCAGACGTCAGCAGCAGAAGATAACGGTCCATGCTCAGAAGATTGAGAATATGGCTCAGTCAAAGGAACAAACCAATAGTTCAAATGAGATACAAGAGCTGAGACAACTAATGCTGAATATACAAACAGAAATGGAAAACTTCTTCAAAAATGAAATCGATAAATTGAGGGAGGACATAAAGAAGACCTGGGCTGAACATAAAGAAGAAATAGAAAAACTGAAAAAACAAATCACAGAACTTATGGAAGTGAAGGATAAAGTACAAAAGATGGAAAAAACAATGGATACCTACAACGATAGATTTAAAGAGACAGAAGATAAAATTAGTGATTTGGAGGATGGAACATCTGAATTTCAAAAAGAAACAGAAACTATCAGGAAAAGAATGGAAAAATTTGAACAGGGTATCAGGGAACTTAAGGACAATATGAGCCGCACAAATATACATGTTGTGGGTGTCCCAGAAGGAAAAGAGAAGGGAAAAGGAGGAGAAAAACTAATGGAAGAAATTATCACTGAAAATTTTCCAACTCTTATGAAAGACCTTAAATTACAGATCCAAGAAGTGCAGCGCACCCCAAAGAGATTAGACACAAATAGGCATTCACCAAGACACTTACTAGTTAGAATGTCAGAGGTCAAAGAGAAAGAGAGGACCCTGAAAGCAGCAAGAGAAAAAAATCCATCACATACAAGGGAAACCCAATAAGACTATGTGTAGATTTCTCAGCAGAAACCATGGAGGCAAGAAGACAGTGGGATGATATATTTAAATTACTAAAAGAGAAAAACTGTCAACCAAGACTTCTATATCCAGCAAAATTGTCCTTCAAAAATGAAGGAGAAATTAAAACATTCTCAGACAAAAAGTCACTGAGAGAATTTGTGACCAAGAGACCAGCTCTGCAAGAAATACTAAAGGGAGCACTAGAGTCAGATACAAAAAGACAGAAGAGAGAGGTATGGAGAAGAGTGCAGAAAGAAGGAAAGTCAGATATGATATATATAATACAAAAGGCAAAAAGTTAGAGGAAAATACTATCCAAACAGTAATAATACTAAATGTTAATGGACTGAATTCCCCAATCAAAAGACATAGATTGGCAGAATGGATTAAAAAACAGGATCCTTCTATATACTGTCTACAGGAAACACACCTTAGACCCAAAGATAAACATACGTTGAAAGTGAAAGGTTGGGCAAAGATATTTCATGCAAATAACAACCAGAAAAGAGCAGGAGTGGCTATACTAATATCCAACAAATTAGACTTCAAATGTAAAACAGTTAAAAGAGACAAAGAAGGACACTATATACTAATAAAAGAACAATTAAACAAGAAGACATAACAATCATAAATATTTACGCACCGAACCAGAATGCCCCAAAATACGTGAGGAATACACTGCAAACACTGAAAAGGGAAATAGACTCATATACCATAATAGTTGGAGACTTCAATTCACCACTCTCATCAATGGACAGATCATCTAGACAGAGGATCAATAAAGAAATAGAGAATCTGAACATTACTATAAATGAGCTAGACTTAACAGACATTTATAGGACATTACATCCCACAACAGCAGGATACACCTTTTTCTCAAGTGCTCATGGATCATTCTCAAAGATAGACCATATGCTGGGTCACAAAGCAAGTCTTAACAAATTTAAAAAGATTGAAATCATACACAACACTTTCTCGGATCATAAAGGAATGAGTTGGAAATCAATTATAGGCGGAGTGCCAGAAAATTCACAAATACATGGAGGCTCAACAACACACTCTTAAACAACGAGTGGGTCAAAGAAGAAATTGCTAGAGAAATTAGCAAATACCTCGAGGCGAATGAAAATGAAAACACAACATATCAAAATATATGGGACGCAACAAAGGTAGTGCTAAGAGGGAAATTTATTGCCCTAAATGCCTATATCAGAAAAGAAGAAAAGGCAAACATGCAGGAATTAACTGTCCACTTGGAAGAACTGGAGAAAGAAGAGCAAACTAATCCAAAAGCAAGCAAAAGGAAAGAAATAACAAAGATTAGAGCAGAAATAAATGAAATTGAAAACATGAAAACAATAGAGAAAATCAATAAGGCCAGAAGTTGGTTCTATGAGAAAATCAATAAGATTGATGGGCCCTTATCAAGATTGACAAAAATAAGAAGAGAGAGGATGCAAATAAATAAGATCAGAAATGGAAGAGGAGACATAACTACTGACCTCACAGAAATAAAGGAGGTAATAACAGGATACTATGAACAACTTTACGCTAATAAATACAACAATTTAGAGGAAATGGACGGGTTCCTGGAAAGACATGAACAACCAACTTTGACTCAGAAGACATAGATGACCTCAACAAACCAATCACAAGTAAAGAAATTGAATCAGTCATTCAAAAGCTTCCTAAAACGAAAAGTCCAGGCTCAGACGGCTTCACATCCGAATTCTATCAAACATTCCAGAAAGAATTAGTACCAACTCTCCTCAAACTCTTCAAAAAAATCGAAGCAGAGGGAAAACTACCTAATTCATTCTATGAAGCCAACATCACCCTCATACCAAAACTAGGCAAAGATATTACAAAAAAAGAAAACTACAGGCCAATCTCTCTAATGAATATAGATGCAAAAATCCTCAATAAAATTCTAGCAAATCATATCCAACAACACATTAAAAGAATTATACATCATGACTAAGTAGGATTCATCCCAGGTATGCAAGGATGTTTCAACATAAGAAAATCAATTAATGTAATACACCATATCAACAAATCAAAGCAGAAAAATCACATGATCATCTCAATTGATGCAGAGAAGGCATTTGACAAGATTCAACATCCTTTCCTGTTGAAAACACTTCAAAAGATAGGAATACAAGGGAACTTCCTTAAAATGATAGAGGGAATATATGAAAAACCCACAGCTAATATCATCCTCAATAGGGGAAAAATGAAAACGTTCCCCCTAAGATCAGGAACAAGACAAGGATGTCCACTATCACCACTATTATTCAACATTGTGTTGGAGGGTCTAGCCAGAGCAATTAGACAAGAAAAAGAAATACAAGGCATCAAAATGGAAAGGAAGAAGTAAAACTATCACTGTTTGCAGACGATATGATACTATACGTCGAAAACCCGGAAAAATCCACAACTAAACTACTAGAGCTAATAAATGAGTACAGCAAAGTAGCAGGTTACAAGATCCACATTCAAAAATCTGTAGCATTTCCATACACTAGCAATGAACAAGCGGAGGGGGAAATCAAGAAACGAATCCCATTTACAATTGCAACTAAAAGAATAAAATACCTAGGAATAAATTTAACTAAAGAGACAAAAAACCTATATAAAGAAAACTACAAAAAACTGCTAAAAGAAATCACAGAACACCTAAATAGATGGAAGGGCATACCATGTTCATGGATTGGAAGACTAAATATAGTTAAGATATCAATCCTATCTAAATTGGTCTACACATTCAATGCAATACCAATCAAAATCCCAACAACTTCTTTTTCAGAAATAGAAAAACCAATAAGCAAATTTATCTGGAAGGGCAGGGTGCCCCGAATTGCTAAAAACATCTTGAGGAAAAAAAAACGAAGCTGGAGGTCTCGCGCTGCCTGACTTTAAGGCATATTATGAAGCCACAGTGGTCAAAACAGCATGGTATTGGCATAAAGATAGATATATCCACGAATGGAATCGAATAGAGTGCTCAGATATAGACCCTCTCATCTATGGACGTTTGATCTTTGATAAGGCAGTCAAGCCACCTCACCTGGGACAGAACAGTCTCTTCAATAAATGGTGCCTAGAGAACTGGATATCCATATGCAAAAGAATGAAAGAAGACCCATATCTCACACCCTATACAAAAGTTAACTCAAAATGGATCAAAGATCTAAACGTTAAGTCTAAGACCATAAAACAGTTAGAGGAAAATGTGGGGAGATATCTTATGAATCTTACAACTGGAGGCGGTTTTATGGACCTTAAACCTAAAGCAAGAGCACTGAAGAAGGAAATAAATAAATGGGAACTCCTCAAAATTAAACACTTTTGTGCATCAAAGAACTTCATCAAGAAAGTAGAAAGACAGCCTACACAATGGGAAACAATATTTGGAAACAACATATCAGATAAAGGTCTAGTATCCAGAATTTATAAAGAGATTGTTCAACTCAACACCAAAAAGACAGCCAACCCAATTACAAAATGGGAAAAAGACTTGAATAGACACCTCTCAGAGGAGGAAATGCAAATGGCCAAAAGGCACATGAAGAGATGCTCAATGTCCCTGGCCATTAGAGAAATGCAAATCAAAACCACAATAAGATGTCATCTCACACCCACCAGAATGGCCATTATCAACAAAATCGAAAATGACAAGTGCTGGAGAGGATGCGGTGAAAGAGGCACACTTATCCACTGTTGGTGGGAATGTCAAATGTTGCAACCACTGTGGAAGGCAGTTTGGCGGTTCCTCAAAAAGCTGAATATAGAATTGCCATACGACCCAGCAATACCATTGCTGGGAATATACTCAAAGGACTTAAGGGCAAAGACACAAACGGACATTTGCACACCAATGTTTATAGCAGCGTTATTTACAATTGCAAAGAGATGGAAACAGCCGAAATGTCCATCAACAGAAGAGTGGCTAAACAAACTGTGGTATATACATACGATGGAATATTATGCAGCTTTAAGACAGGATAAACTTATGAAGCATGTAATAACATGGATGGACCTAGAGAACATTATGCTGAGTGAGTCTAGCCAAAAACTAAAAGACAAATACTGTATGGTCCCAATGATGTGAATCGACATTCGAGAATAAACTTGGAATATGTCATTGGTAACAGAGTTCAGCAGGAGTTAGAAACAGGGTAAGACAATGGGTAATTGGAGCTGATGGGATACAGACTGTGCATCAGGACTAGATACAAAAACTCAAAAATGGACAGCACAATAATACCTAATTTTAAAGTAATCATGTTAAAACACCGAATGAAGCTGCATCTGAGGTATAAAAAAAAAAAACTTACTGTCAACCCATTCTATAATAATAATAATGATTATTATTATATAAAAAAAATCATTTTGGGTAAACAATGCACACCCAGTGTAACAGAATATCTGGCCTTTGGTAGACACAGAACAATTTAAGTTGAATGAAGAATAAATAAACGAAAGCAATAAATTAAGGAATTTTTTGAGAAACAAACTAGGATAT
Source organism: Tamandua tetradactyla (assembly GCF_023851605.1). Lineage (NCBI taxonomy): Eukaryota > Metazoa > Chordata > Mammalia > Pilosa > Myrmecophagidae > Tamandua > Tamandua tetradactyla. Next base: position 86,692,447 of record NC_135330.1, read on the forward strand.
ATAACGGGAATAATTTTAAACTACATTGAAAGAATATAAGGGGATGAATCACTAGAAATGATTTTGAACCATAAGTGTAGCAAAGAGATCGTAGGAAAGTGAGATGTGTTACAGTGAAATAAAAGGTTGCAAACTGAGCAGAAAACATGAGCACTCCTGCTGTATAGGTGATTTCTTCAGACCACCTTGGGATCCCTGTGTTAAGGATGGCAAGCCACCAAGGGAAGGTGCCAGGATCACAAAGTCACCAGGGTGGATAGAATCCCCCATGCAGGGAGACTTGGAGGGGAAATGAATGAGTCCACAGGAACTCCATGAAATTTTAAGATGTTGCCAATTCCAGCAAATTTCTCCTGATATCTTATGCTTGACATCCAGGTCTGTTATTGTATGGTTTTGCTGAGACTCCACAGTTCTCTTTCCCTGCCTGCCTTGAACAAAGAAGAAGGAAAAGAGAACCTTTGGGAGAGGAAGATCCCTGTGAACTTTTTAGATAGGTTTATTGTTATCAAGGGTGGAAGAAACCTCAAGTCAGAAAAATAAGATTACCCAGGGACAAAGACATAGGTATACTGTACTTTTGTGTGTCCCACCATAATGCACTAACATGGTCTTGAGCAGGGAAAGGATGAGGCACAGTACTGTCTAATCCTCTGGGTTTAGTGTAGGTGTGGGTGGAGCACAGAGAGGTCAGGGTTTCTAGACTGGTCTCCTCTGGCTGTCATCAGTCATTTCACCTTTCCTTAATGTACAGTATGATTAACACCACTTTATATTTATACAGAGGCAGAAGCAAAGTTATTGAACCCTGTTTTATAGAACCTTGATGTTCTTCCCACCCCCCTATCCAACAGGCTGTGTCTTCACTGTCAGTCATTTTTTTCCATTGGAAGTTGCACCATCCTCAGTATTCTGCACAATCTAGTTGTGTATAGTTGGATACTGACACTGAGAAGCAGTGTTGTGGTGAGTTCTGTGGCCATGGAGACCCTGTTGATGCCCACCAAACGTTCTCTTCAGGTGCTACTGGAGCAGCTTTGTAGTGATTTGTTGTTGATGTTTAAAGGCCTGAGACAACTTTTAGATTTCTTTGGGTTTACCCGGAAATCCTGATATGGTTTTTCATACAGTAAATTGCTGACATATTGTTAGGAGAAAAAAAGCTAGCTGAAATTATTTCTGCCTTTGTTGAGAAACATGAAAATGACTGTGAGGAGACTTATCTGATGACACCAGCCTACAAAGTCCACCATACCATGTGGTGGAAGCCAGTCCTCTGAAATCATAGACTCTATGTTTGGCAGCACTCGATTCAAATCTGAATAGCTTTTCACTCAAAGACACAACAGACCTTTTGAAAAAATAATAGAAAATTGTGTCCCCTTTACTGTCATTTCATAGAATGATTATGACTTATCTTAAACTTCAAGGCAGCAGATTCCCTCCAATAACACATGGTTATTGCAAGAAAGCTCTTAGTAACATCTCAACTGAATGGAGAAAAACTTCAAAAGGAAATAATGGGTGCTGTGAATTAAAGCACTCACCTTCAGTGAAATCACCAACTGATTGCCCAAAAACTGTTGGATCACAGCAGAAGGTGTGAGAATCAAAGGAATGAATAAAACTGCTTGAACACTTAAATGCAAGATTGTAAACAAATTGTACAGGATAAAAGAAGTCAAATACAATCTGTATGAAATCACAATGGTGAGAATAAATTCGTGTGATCAATTTAGAGACCTTACACGGATGAAGTTTAGGATTTCTCTCTCAACTGGAAAGGCACATGGCAAGCATGGTGATGGCTGCTAGCTTTCTCTCCAGGCTTCTTGATTCATGAAAATGAAATGTCCCAGGGCCATTTTCCTTCTTCATCTCCAAAGATTCTCTGGCTATGTGAGTGTCATGATTCTCATTTCTCTATTGCTCTAAAGGTTTTCCAAAATGGTTCCCTCTTAAAGGACTCCAATAAGCAACCCCAACTTCTAAGGGTGGAGACACATCTCCAAGATAATCATCTAATCAAAAGTTACCACCTACCATTGCATGGACCACATCTCTGTGGAGATAATTTAATCAAGTTTCCAACCTGAAGTTCTGAATAGGAATTCAAAGAAACAGCTGCCTCCACAACAGGAGCAGGATTAAAACATGGCTTTACTAGGGTGGATAATCCTTTCAAACCAGCATACTCCACTGTCTGTAACCTAAAAAGAGACATGGTTTTTTCCCATATAGAAAATAAATTAATTCCATCACAAAATCTAAAAGCCAGAACTTATTTCATCAACAATACAAATGCAATACAAAGACAGAAACAATACAAAATCTCATCAAAGTCAGCTATGGGCATGGTCTGTTCTAAGGCAAAATTCTCTTCTGGCTCTGGATCTGTAAAACTCAGAACAAGTTATTTTCTGCCAACATACGAATGAGGGGCAGTTATAGGATAATATCCTCACTTCCATACCCTAACACAGGGGTCACCGTACCCAAGCAGTTCAAAAAACCTGAAAAGCAAACTCCGTTAGATTTCAAAGTCTGAGAGTCATTTAGCTTAGGGGCTCTAGAAAGTGGCAGTCACGCCCTTTCAAGGGTGTTTGCAGTGGCCCTTCTGAATCATCCATAGATGACATTGATGACATTGGGTGACATTAGTGACATTGGGGAGACATCCTTTTTCTCAGCTTCACCCTTTCCAAGCATTGGGACCACACCTGGGCTCTCTGCCATCTCTGGGGCACACTTGCAATCCCACCATGTGGTGGCAGCAAGGAATGTGCACCACTCTCTCCAAGGCCTGAAGTGGCACAACTCTTCCACTGAAAAGAGATGGAAGGCACACCCTCTGCCTTCTGGGCAAATGCACCTTCTCCAAGTACTTAGGTGGGTCCCTTCCCTTGGAATGAGATCTCCTGACCTCAGATCTCAACCTCCATGGTTCTGCCTCTGAAGACATTCTAACTCCACTTTGTCCCTCTCCTGAGACTTTCAGTCCAGACTGGCAGCAGAGGCATTTATCATTTATACAGATCCAACAATACCTTTGTTGGTTTTCTATGCAGTTGGCTTGTATCATGCCCATCAGACAGAAGGAGTTTCCACAAATCCTTCCTGAATAATAATGTCATCTTCAATCCTGGCTTTTTATGAAATGGCTGGCTGGTACCACAATTTGATCAAATCCACCATTCTCTGTAGTCTCCCTTCCTGGAAGCCCAGAATTTTCCAGAACATCCCTTTCTGATTTCTTTGTACCAAAGATTTCAATTCTCAGTTTATCTCTTTCCTGTCACATTTCACTATAAGTTGTGAGGAGAAATAAGTCTGCACTTCCATATTTAATTTAGAAATTTCTTCTACTAACTATCCAAGTTCATGGCTTTAATATCTGCCTTCAAGAAAAAGCCACTAGTCAATTTTTTCATATTATCTGCCATTTCAAAACAAGGATCACCTTCCTTCCAGTTTGTAATAACACACCTCATTTCTGTCTACAGCCTCATCAGAGGTATCTTTTGAGTCCACATTTCTATCAAAAGTCTCTCAAAAACATTCTAGGTCTTCTCTATCAAGCTTCTCGCAACTTTTTCAGAATCATCCCGTTATCCATTTAAAAAGCCATTCCAGTATGTTTGGTATTTGCAAACTGTAGCACCCACCCAACTTCTCTGGTACCAGAATCTGTTCTAGTTTGTTAGCTGATAGAATGCTATATACCTGACATAGAATGGCATTTTTCAAAAGGGAATTTAATCAGTTGCAAGTTTACAGTTCTAAATCTGTGAAAACGTTCCAATTTAAAGCAAGTCTATAAAAATATCCAAATTAAACCATCAGCAAAAGATTATCTTCACACAAGAAAGGTTGATGAAGTTCAGGTTTCTCTCTTAACTGGAAAGACACAAGGCAAACATGGTAGTGTCTATTTTCTTCCTCTCCAGACTTCTTGTTTCATGAACCTCCCCCAGGGGCATTTTCCCTCTTCATCTCCAAAGGTCACTGGCTGCATTGGCTCTAGTGTTTTTCATGGCTCTGTTTCTCTAAAGGTTTTTCCAAAATGGCTCCCTCTTAAAGTGCTCCAGTAAGCAACCTCACCTTCAATGAGTGGAGACACACCTCCAAGAAAAATCATCTAATCAAAAATTGCTACACACAATTGGGTGGTCACATCCCTGTGGAAATAATCTAATCAAGTTTTCAACCTACAGTGCTGAATAGGGATTCAAAGAAACAGTTACCTCCACAAGATGGATCAGGATTAAAACATGGCTTTTCTAGGGTTCATAATCCTTTATACCAACACAGATGGCAAATTGGAATTAGACAATAAAAGGAAATAAGAAGATGGAGATGCCCTTGTCTAACATTTGGGCATTTTATCTGAACAGTCTCATGGATATTGTGAGCTTAAATATTTCCTCTAAAAAACTGGAAAGAGGAAAGCAAGAAATATTCAAGAAAGTAAGTGAAGAAAAGCACAAGAGTGAAGAGACTACAGTGTAAATAAATGGTCTCCAAAATGAGCAGATTATTGCAGCCTACAAATTCAAATCAACAAACTGTGATGGAGAGGATCCAGATGAAATTTCAAATATTTCCTGAGGTCCTTCAAAAATGTGATTCCAGTTTGCCAAATCCAACCAAAACAGTTCCTGTTAGCCCTTAAGAAACCTGGGGTTCTATCTAATATTCTACAAAAGTTGCACACACTAAGATTTCTTTCCAGAAACCTGTAACTTTTAAAATGGATTCCTAGGCCATATATGTCCTGAAACCCAGAAAGGCCAGCCTTTTAAAGAACATAAACCAAATCCATTCCCTCTCCCATATTATCAACACCCCTTTCCAACATTCAAAAGTTTAAAAAGGGTAGAGTCCAAACACCCTTAAGGGTTAGGGGAAGTATCAAAGGAGAAAGGAGTTATAAGGGAGAAGATAGGATTTAACAAATGAGTATGACTGCTAAATCATTATTGATATTTATTTTAGTCTCCAGTGTCTTGGACCACCTAGAATGAAAAGCCAAAAATTGTGGAATAGTAACCCATACCAAACTCTGAGATCTGTTCTACTGCTACATGTTGCAATGTGCTTTGATATTTATTGCTTTTTGCATATGTTATATTTCATAATAAAGTTTTCTTTTAAAAAAAGCAAACAGAAAAGGCTTAATCCCTGCTCCTTCTCCTGAATATGTGCTTCCTACCATTTGAGACATGTACTCACTAAAGACTGGCCAAAAATTTGTCAGTAAAGACCTGATGGCTTTCATTACTGAGTTATTGCTATTAATATTATTAAAGAACTAATAAATAGGAACAACTACCTCACAAGTGTTCCTGGACAAGAACATTGACTCTAGAATAAGAGGGGTAAAATAAAATTAGTATAAAACTCAGTGAATGAGCAAAATCTTTAACATATTGCTTGCAATGGTGAAATTTCTCTGACCCATGTTTATTATAAACTACATTTGCTGTAAAAAATCAACCTCAGCCACTGTCATTAAGTTCTAATTGAGTTTTCAGCCAATAGTTATCAAACTTTCCATACAATTGGATATTTTTCATACCTAAGTGCAAATAAATTTCTAAACATAAAAAAATGTGATGCAACTTGAGAAAAATTGATTTGAGGAGGATGCCTACAGCTCAGAAATAGAGAAGAAACTTCATTAACTATATAGAAATATGAATTTCACATATCAGAAGCACAACCTCTATGATAAGATGGCTTCAAAATGTGGATAAAGAATTGGAAAGAACCACTTCCTTCTATTACAAACGAATTAAATTATATGAGATAAAATCTCAAAAAAGTGTCAAGAAACTCTGGCCACTGAGAGAAAGCTCATCTATCAACAAATGAATATGAGTGCAACAGGATAGTACTGGCAAAGGTAGACTTGAAATTTCATTATTTAACCAGTGGTCCTTCTGCATTCATGTTCCAAATGAATACCTCAGGGAACTAAAGGTCTAATATCTCTCATAGCTGCTGACACTTGACCATACAAAACTACAGAAACACACTGGCCTGGAATTTTAATCTTTGAAAGAAATTCTTGCTGTTCTCATTTTAATTGCTATCATCTAATTGATACTAAAATTTTGTGCCCTTGATTCAATTTATTTAATCAGTACTTCAATATTTGTGCCACTACCATGCTGATCTGACCATTCTGAGTTTATAATAAATTTTAAAATTGGTAATGTTAATGCTCCCACTTAGTTCTTCACTTTTAGGATGCTTTTACTATTCAGGATCTCTTCCTCTTCCAGATGAATTTGTTAACTAGCCTTTTCAGGTCTTCAAAGTAGGTTGTTGGAATTTTGATTTGTACTACCTTGAACCTGAGATTTGGGTTGAGAAGACATCTGGGAAGATGGCCAAATAGAGTAGCTTGAGATCAGTGCCAATCCATGGAAAAATTAGGGAAGGAACAGGAGGGTGACTGATGTGGTGATTCAGGAGTGTGGCTGACCTGGGAGAGACTTCTGTATCACATAGGGCAGCCCTAGTTGCAGAGGATGAGAAACTGAGAGGCAGAAAGCTGGAGCCTGGCACAGAGGTGTGGAGACCACGGGTGCATACGAACAGAAGCCAGGGACTAGTAAGTAAGTCAGGTCACATTCCTTGGGTGTGCTACCCTCTAATGTGCAATCCTGTAACCGGCAACTCACCCCACAACCCATACACCCAAACCTCATCACCCACTCCCATTCCCTGTGCTCCAGGTGCCCCACCCCACCAACCCCCAGTACACACACCTGCTCTACAACCCCACACAAAATGCAGTCCAACCCACCTCTCCTGCACCTTTTTCCAGCAATAGTTTCCCCTCTGTGTTCCGTGCAGTACATAAAGGCTACCCTCAATCCTCTGCCCATAGTGTCATTCAGTTTTACCTCTCCCAAACTCTGTGCATCAGGTTATGGCACTCCTAGACCCACGCATGTGCATATGCCCCCAATTACATCATTCAGCCCTGGGAACATCAGTTTATAGCAGTCCTAGAACTGTGCATGTGCATAGCCCTCAGCCACACTTCCCAGCTCTGAGATAGTGCTGACCTATGCAGCCAAGTTATATCTGCCCACAATCCATGAAGGCATAAGGCTGACCTGCTGTCATAGCTCTATACATGCACACAAATGGCCCCACTCCCTAAAACAGCAGACACCTGGGTTATGCTCCCAGACTGGTGCATCTGCATATCTACATCCTCCCTGGCCACTGGGCACCCATGTTCACAAGCTTCAGCTTAACATCCACAACCTGTGCCTATATCTGCTCTGAAATAAATCACCACACTGAATGCCCCACCCTGTACCCTGCTCCCTGCTGTACATCCATCCTGCAAACACAAAGTCTTAGACTACTGAAAGAAATCAACTTCCAAAATAAATCAATCAAGATATTTTCATGCCACAAAGACAGCAGAAGATGACTAAGCATATCACAATGCAGACAAATTTAACCCTGCTTGATGACCAAAGTAAAACACCAGATGAAGCACAGACATTGGAACAACTAATGAAAGATGTCATACAACCCTACTTAACTAAATAAGAGGGATGGCAAATCACATAAAGGAGATCAAGAAGACAGTAGAAGAGCATAAAGAGGAATTTAAAAGAATAAATAGAAAAATAGTGGATATCACTGACATTAAAGACTCTGTTGACCAAATAAATACATACTAGAGGCACACAACCCCAGATTTCAAGAGACAGAAGAAAAATAAGTGATATAGAGGACAGGATAACTGACTTTGTGAACTCAAATCAGCAAATGGTAAAAAAAGATGGAAAATTTTGAATTCAATCTCAGGGAAATGAGAGATGATAGAAGCAAGAAAGCACACAAATATAAGAATCAGAAGGAAAAGAGAGAAGTAAAGGACTAAGAAGAATAATTTAGGATATAAGGGGAAAACTTTCTAACTCTTATAAAGGAAATATGTATGTAAGCCAGAGAAAACCAATGAACTCCAAACAGAATAAATCCAAATAGGCCTTCCCCAAGACATATACTAATCAGTCAGTCAAATGTTGAAGAAAAGCAGAAAATCCCAAAAGCAGCAAGAGAAAAACAATCTACTACATACAAGGGAAACCAAATAAGACTGAGTTCAGACTTCTCAACTAGTACCACACAGACAAGAAGGCAGTTCTATGATAAATTCTGAAAGAGAATGATTTCCAGCCAAGGATTCTGTACCCAGCCAAATTGTCCTTCAAAACTGAGGGGGGAGATAAAAATTTTCCGACAAATAAGTACTGAAAGAATTTGTCAACAAGAGATGGGTCCTACAAGAAACACTAAAAAGATTTCTGATGACTGAAAAAAATAATAAAAGACAGGAGATGGAGGGCTGTAGTAGGGCACAGAATTGAAGAGTACCACAACTAAGGGTAATTTAAAGGATACAAAGAGAAAGAGGGAAAAGAATATATATATCTGACAAATAAAATAAAAAATGATAAGATGGTGGAATCAAGAAACACATTTGCAGTAATAACTTTGAATATTAATGGACTAAACTTACCAATAAAAAGAAACAGATTGACAGAATGGATTAAGAAATGTAATCCAGTTATATGCTGCTTACAAGAGACTCTTATAGAGGTGGGTGGTGTATTGATACAAATGATTGAAAGTGAAAGGATGGAAAAAGATTTTCCACACAAATTGTAACCAAAAGGAAGCAGAAGTAGCTATATTAATATTGGACAAAGATAAGATTTAAATGTAAAGATATCATAGGAGACAAAGGACACCAAATACTAATTAAAGGGTCCATTCGACAAGAAGATATAGCAATCATCAATATTTATGCTTCCAATCAAGGAGCTCTAATGTACTTGAGAAAGACATTGGCAAAACTGAAGGGAAAGATAGATGTTTCAACAATAATAGTGGGAGATTTCAATACACCACTCACCTCTATAGATAGAACAACCAGACAGAAGACCAACAAGGTAAAAGAGAAGTTAAATAACTTGATAAATGAATTAGATCTTACAAACATATATAGGTCATTGCACCCCAAAACACAAGGATATCCATTCTTCTCTAGTGCTCATGGAACATTCTCCAGGATAAATCATATGCTGGGGCACAAAACAGGTCTTTATAAATTTAAAAACATTGAAATTATTCAAAGCACTTTCTCTGATCACAATGGGATGAAGCTGTATCTTAATAACCACCAAAGAATGAGAAAATTCACAAATATATGGAGATTAAAAACCGCACCCAAACAACCACTGGGTCAAAGAAGAAATTGCTACAGAAATCAATAGCTATCTGGAGATGAATGAAAATGAGAATACAACTTATCAGAACTTATGGGATGATGTAAAGGCTGTGCTGAGAGGGAAATGTATTACCCTAAATGTCTATATGAAAAAAACAAGAAAGAGCCAAATTTGGGAACTTAGCAACACATCTGGGAGAACTTGAGAAAGAACAGAAAGCCAACTGCAAAGAAAATAGAAGAAGAAAATAACAAAGATTAAAGCAGAGATAAATGAATGGGAAAACAAAAGAATAATAGAAAGAATCAATAAAACCAAAACTTGGTTATCTGAGAAATTAATAGAATTGATGGGCCACTACAAGACTGACAAAGAAAAAAAGAGAGAAGATGCAAATAAACAAAATCAGAAATGAGAAGGGGTGTGTTACCACAGACCCTGAAGAAATGAAAGAAATCATAAGAGGATACTAAGGGCAATTGTATGCCAACAAACTAGACAACTTAGATGACATGGACAAATTCCTGGAGACACATAAAACACCTACATTGACTCAGGAAGAAATAGAAGATCTCAACAAATCAATCACAAGCAAAGAGATTCAATCAATCATCAAAACTCTTCTACAAAGAAAATCTCAGGACCAGATGGCTTCAAAGGAGAATTTTAGCAAACATTCCAAAAAGAACTAACACCAGTCCTTCTCAAACTTTTCCAAAAAAATTGAGGAAAAAGGAACTCTACCTAACTCATCTTATGAAGCTACTATCATTTTAATACCAAAACCAGGGAAAGATGCTATAAGAAAGGAAAATTACAGACTAATCTCCCTAATGAACATAGAAGCAAAATTTTTCAATAAAATATTAGCAAATCAAATCCAACTACATATTAAAAGAATTATACACCATGACAGAGTAGGGTGTTGCCAGGAATGCAGGAATGGTTCAACACAAGAAAATCAACTAATAAAATATTGCACATAAACAAAAGGGAAAAATCACCTGATCATTTCAGTTGATGCTGAAAAAACATCTGACAAAGTTCAGCATCCTTTTCTGATAAAAACACCCCAAAAGATAGGAATAAAAGGTAATTAACTCAATATGATAAAGGAAATATATGAAAAAACAATATCCAAGCATCATACTCAATGGAGAAAGACAAAATTTTCCCATTAAGATCAGGAAAAAGACAAGGGTGCCCAATGTCATCACCATTATTCAACATTGTGCTAGAAATTCTAGCTAGAGGAATCAGGCAGGACAAAGAAATAAAAAGCATACAAATTGGGAAGAAAGAAGTAAAACTTTCATTATTTGCAGATATGATAGTATACTTGGAAGATCATGAGAAATCTACAGCAAATTTACTTGCGCTAATAAATTCAGTAAGGTGGTGGGATGTAAACTTAATGTGCAAAAATTGGTAACATTTCTATACACAAGCAATGACCTAGATGAGGAGTCAGTTAAGGGAAAAATTCCATTTAAAGTAACAACTAAAAGAATCAAGTACCTAAGAGTGAACTTAACTGGGGACATAAAGGACTTGCACACAGAAAACTACATAACATTGCTAAAAGAAATCAAAGGAGACTTAAATAGGTGGAAAATATTCCCTGCTCATGGATAGAAGGGCTAAATATAGTTAAGATGTCAATTCTCCCCAAATTGATCTACTGTTTCAACACAGTACCAATCAAAATTCCAACAATCTACTTTGAAGATTTGGAATAGCTAACTACTAAATTCATCTGTAAGGGGAAGAGAGTCAAAATAGCTAAGAGTAACCTATAAAGAAGAACAAAGTAGGAGGATTAACACTTCCTGATGTTAAAACCTATTATAAAGCCACAGTGGGTGAAAACAGCATGGTACTGGCACAAAAACAGAAACATTGATCAATGGAATTGAATGGAGAGTACAGAACTAGACCACCAAACCTATGGCTAACTGATTTTTTTTACAAATTCCCCAAACCCTCTGAATTGGGAAAAAATATTCTTTTCAATAATTTGGCAGGGAAGAACTGGAATACAATAGCCAAACGAATGATAGAGGACCCCTATCTTACACCCCACGCAAAAATTACTTGATCACAGATGTAATTAGCCAAAGATGCAATCAACAGACAGATGACTTAATACACCAGCCCACCTGTCTACCAACCAGCCACAAAATATCTTCATAGCCACGGTCAGGCCAGTGCTTGTCTGACCAGACCATTGGGCATAATCATTTAGTCAAGTTGACACCAGAACCTAAACATCACAGTGCACACCTTGTCAACTTGGCAGCTATATACATCACCTGAGACATGCCTAATTTCCAAACAGAACACAGTAAAAGACATATGCTTCACCTAACAATATTCAACTGTACTGTATACAACTGGAAATGGACTGCATCGCTACAGAATAGGGTACAAGTCCTTAGGTAACAGAACACACACAGACATACACATGCACAGGCACTATTATTAGTCTCTTGAAATCAATCAAATCATAAGCCTTTCAGAGTTACAGCTTTAAATCACAAATATTCTACAGAGGTGAATAACATATATTCTAGTATACAGATGAACTGCCAACTACCAGTGTGAAAAGTCCTACTGTCTGAGTACCTAAGAAATTTCCTCTGCCTTATTAAACCATTTGTCTGAGATCTACTTGGGTTAAAATTATGAGGCCAGGTATCAAATTGAATTTATCCCTAATCTATATTGCAATCTGACTTTTATTTGAATGACTTAGTAGGAAATTATTTTCTTTCCTGCTCTCCATTCATCTCTCAGTTTTCCATGAAAATATCTTGTAAATCAAATGACAAAAAATGACTCTAAATTCTTAGTTTGAAAATGGAGTTCAAAAGAGTTATAGAAATAGGTTTCTGGATTCTGTTTAGGAAGTACACAGTCTGAAAGGTTATCATTCTCATCCTAACTACATGAAAACACTATTATAGGCTGAATAATATCACATTTAAGTTAAGAACCTTGAGATGGGGAGATTTTCCCAAATTTTCTGGGTGGATGTCATGTAATCACATAGGTTTAAAAAAGTCAGAGAAGATATACTGATGGAAGAAGTATGAGAGAGTTAAAGATGTTATGCTGCTAACTTTGAGGATGGAGAAAGAGTCTAGGAACCAAGGAATACAGGTGTCTTCTGGAAGCTAGAAAAGTCAAGGGAACAGATTTTCCCTTAGAACCCCCAGAAAAGATGTTATCCAGTTACCTTGACTTTCACTGCAGTTAAAAACTACTTCAGACTGCTGACCTCTAGAACTATATAGGAATAAATTTATGTTGTTTTTTAAATATTTATGTTGTTTTAAGCCACTAAATTGAGGTAATTTTTATAACAGTAATATGAAATTAATACAAACTGAATAATCTACAAAACTATAAAATATCTATTAATTATAGAGCACAGAAAACAAGTGGTCTGAAATCTAATAAAAGACAGGAGCCTTTAAGGGCAGCTGAGGATAGTGCTGCCAGCTTACCTGGTCCAGAGCATGGGAGAATTATGGGACTGCCATAAAACCATGTAATATAATTTTTAAGTAAAAATTTAAAGAAATCACTAAAAGTCAAGTGAGAACTAGCATAAGTGTATAGAATTCCTATGGACTGCAGAGACCAGGTGGATTTCCACCCATTTTACATGCTCTTCTCTACTAGAAACTCAGAAACAAGATTTGAGGAAGGCAGGAAATGAGAGAAAGATCTGAGTAGCCACCACTGTAGAAAAGGCATGAAATCCTACCCTGTTGTTTCTCTAACTCCAGTGTAGAACCAAATCCTTAAACAGCTAAGAGAAGGGAAGCAGCTCCTACACTTCCAGGACATAGGTGAAAACCCATTATGGTTGGAAGAAAAGTACAAACCAGTCTACAAAATATTTCTTTATTTCTGTGGATAGAGCAGGAAACTATCCTGGGCTCAGATCATTAGAGATCCTCCACAGCTGGGGAAGGGGCACAAAAATATTTTGCACACAATCCCATAATAAGTAACAACATCTACAACTGAAGGAAGAGTAAATCCATGGAGAGAAATCCTCTCTGAGATGTAGGTTCATAGGTAAAAGTTAAAGGTAAGTGTGAAATGGGCACATTCAGAAAATCTCTCCTGAATCCAAACCAAAAGAAGCACAGATTAACACAAAAGGAATTTGACACCTGTTATACTGTTCCCAGCATAAAAACAGCAACAATTACAGCAACAACTATGATGATGAAATAAACCCAGATCAATTGCTGACTAAACTGATTCAGCTTCCCCTGATAAAAGTGTATTACAGGAAGAGACATGTCCTTTTCCAGACATAAACTCTATTAACCTCAATGTTGACTGTCTATATCTGCTTAGCTTATAAGAAAGAGATATTTGCCACCCAAAATCTAATACACTCCTCACCTTGTTCAGCCTATAACTCCCCACATCAGGGAAATACTGCTCTGGACCTTCCATACATCAAGGACAACTTCCTCACCTCACTTGGAGTTTGAAGTCCCACTCTGGACCACCTGGCTCCCATCCCAGGTACTACATGGACACTTATATTTTGCTGATTCTCATTGGATGGCTTTAAGATTAAATTAGTTTAAAAGAGAAGAGAAAGAAAGGGAGGAGCAAAAGAATATAAAAAGCTAAAAAAAGTGTATATATTATATGATTGTAACAATGTAAGTTTAATATTTAATTTCAGGAATGCAGGAAAAGCTCAATGGTAGGCCTTGCCATAAATACAATTCACAGTAATAGGTATTCTAATAAGTAGACAGATTTAATAAGATATTCAATATCAACTTGTGATAAAACACAGATAAATAAAAACTGTTGTTTTTTTTTCCCAACTAGTTTTGAAAATAGAGGAATGCATCAGGTGACAAGAAATGAAGGTGGCCTCTAAAAGCCAGAAAATCTCAGTGTTGAAGATAGGACCTTCTTCATAATCCTGAACCCCTTTCCTATGTCAGCCAAACTATATATATTCTACAATTAACATTCAAAACAAGATATTTATCTCCCCAATCATCATTGTTGTTTATTTCCTCCAGAAAAAAGCAGTATAATTAAGTCAAGGAAAATTAATGCATTAGAATTAGAAAGACTATGATCATTTTACCACTATTTAAATATTATATGATTTTGTTCTTGGAAAACCCAAGGGCTGAAACTGAATGGCTATTATTTCAATTAGATAATTTAATAAGGTAGTTAGGTACAGAATTACATAATAGTTTTCTCATATCTAAAAGAGCTGAACAACAGTAAGGAGAGAAAGGTTTTATTTCAAAAGAAACTAAAATCTTTTAAACCTAAGATTAAATTTACAAAAACATGGAAGTTGTGTTTAGAAAATACCCAAAGTATCTGAACAAATGGAATGCTGTAGCATGCGGTGCTTAGGAATATTCAAAAGTCTTAAAGATGTCAACATTCTAAATCTCTTAACTCTCCATATGTAAGGGCACACACTCAAGAGTTCCCTCAAATAAACTGCTAACAATATATGTTTTTAAACATGTTTTCATACTAATAAAATAAACATATCAGGTAATTTGTGCAAAATAGCAGGAGGACAGCTGACAAGTTACTAACACATGGCCAAAAGCCACAGTAATTAAATAATGTATTATTAGAAAGATAAAGGATACATTAATTGAACTGAACACAAAGCCCAAAATAGAAAATAGATCTGGGCTTTCAAAATAAGGTTAATTTGGTATCTCATGTTACTGTGAAAAATGAATTATTCAAAAGTTTTGCAGGAACAATTGTAGCTATATGGAAAAAAACATTCTTTACCACTTTGGTAAATACATTTAAGTGTATAAATATTAAAAACACATTTATAGGTAAATAATTTGAATGGGAAATATCTATAAGTGTAGTAGAAGTGTTAAAATAGTTTTTAAATGTTTCACTAGAGAAAAATTTTCTAATGACACAAGGGCAGTTGGAAGTGAGTGCATTTCATGACAAGATTAAGAAACTGGGAAATTTAAAGACTGAAGCTAAATGAGAAGGAAAAGACTACAGTAAAAGTGACAATTTTCCTGAAATTTTGGTAAGGAGGATGCTCTGTGTTTTATATTTTGGGAATGTCTTCTGTGACTTTGTTGATAGACATGACCGCTCAAGAATGTCAAGTTCCTTGTTCTCAGAAAGGCTAAGATTATTTTGACCTGATGTGTTTGAGAATTTGATTGTTCACAGTTACCTTTAAATTCCTCAGGTTTATCAAATCTCTAGGAGTCTGTGATTAGAAGGTAATGCAGAAGAAGGCTTGTTCAGAATCCCCTGGGCTGGGATTCCAAAAAGTTTACTGGGTTAATGAAGCAGAGAAATATTGTAGTGTAGAAAGGGTATACACCAAAATTCTAATCTTTTTGTAAACATTCTGGATGTGGAATTTATAAGATTAATAAAATTGGCACTTAATAAAAATAACCCTTACTTTTAAATATCTAATTTGTTTAGGTCAGGATGGCTTCAAGAGAAATCACTCTGGACATTCTTCACATTAGGTAGTAATGGACTAAAAACCAAACATCTACTTTGTCATTTCAAAATATCAGGAGACAAATTTCCCCAAAATATATAACCGTATACAAAATAAAAACACAGTTTAAAACATTCATGTATATATATATATATATATAGTTCAGATATAAATAATACAGAGTATGAAGAAAAAAGTATTAGCAGTAAGTTATGTGCAAAGCCTGAGAGTTGGCATTAGCTCGTGGATGAGGAGAAAGGAAACAAGCCTAAATCACTGTTCTTGACCAGGCAGCACACTGGAGACAGAAGCACCAGTCAAAATTGTGATGTAATGTCTTCAGAGAACATTTTACTGTGTTGGAGAAATTAAACTCGGTCTAATAGGAACCATTTTTAGTAGCTAAATAGTAGGACTGAGCTCCAAAACCTCTTGCCAAGAAACTATGGGTGACTAGAAGTTATCACTTGTGAATTGATAAACATTGGTGCCTGTTAGCGTTGAAGTGATTTTTGATACCAAGCTTCCTGTATTTATGCATTGCATCAGCTTTGGAGGTAAAGAGGTCATGTGGGAAGGAGACATTGTCCATAGTTTGCTGTATATCTCAGGAAATTCACTTTTTCCTTGCCTGTTTCATGAGTAAGATGCACAAGCTATTAATAGGGCTGCCCTAAAATTACATCCTTCTCATCACCTTAATATAGCTTATAACCACAAGAAATTTCACCCCAGAGAAATACCTGACATATACATATAAACCTATATAGACCTATTAATCAGTCATTTTGGATTTTTAAATTATGAAATAGAATGAATATAAATCTACCCTTGATTATGCAGTTTTTATGAGTGCTATACTTTAAGAAATTTCTTATAGGCTGAAGTACATGAATTCAGAGTCTGATATTGCAAGATATCAGATACACTTAGGACTCAAGGTCCTGGAGTTTCATCTTTTTCTTCAGCTGTGAAATGAATAGTTAAGAAAGTGAAGGTGATGCATCTTATTTTAATTTTGCAAATGGGAATTTCTTCTACTCAACCAAACTTTGGAGTTGAGGCAATATTGTAGGAAACAATGAATTGTCTGATATAAAGTGAAAATCTAAGATTTTCATTATCTTTACTCTGCTAACCTCTGCAGTTACATCTTAACTGATTGCCTAAAGACTTCTAGAATGAAGAAGAGTATGAATGTAGGTATGTAAGGGAAGATATAAATATTTTTATATGTCTTATTTATAAAAGCATGATCATTTATTTCTAACTCAACTTTCTAGATCACATTTTAATAATATTTAATAAATAAGAGGGAGTCTTTTTGCTACCAAAGGAGCTCTCTTTCTCTCTTTCACAGGAAACCACTCTATTTCAGTATTCTAGAAATTGAATTTCAAATGTGACACAGAACAAGTAGCTAGGAATCAACATTAAAAATGGCACTGAAAATAAACACGAGCTAGTTTCTGGATTACCAATTTCCTCATGCCCTTGGATAAAATAAAACAAATAAACAGAAGATTCTAGTTAATCCTTCCCTCTTAGTATGGAAATTATTACAGATGTTCATAAATATTCTAGTACTCTTCTGTTTTAGTATATACACTTCCTCAATGCCTTGTGAAAATTTATGAAATTATTGTTAAGCTGAATATTGGTAGTCCCAGTAACCTACCAATTTCATTTCTAGGTGCTCTTAATATCATTTCTCAGTAATGTTGGCTTTTCCATATCTCAGTGGCAGCATTCAATAGAGTATTGTGGGTCACAGTGTAGAATTATCACACCTCTAATGTTAACAAAAATGGTTTCTAAAGAATATAATTTCAGTTAACACATGCTTCTGAGATTTATTTTGAAAAATTGAATGAATAGTTTTCAGAGAAATTTCAGAACACACATGATGAAGAAGTAATGAAACCTATATAATGATGGTCAGTGATAATATGCCCTATATATTACTGGGAAGTTCCTGATAGTTTTTCCTATATTTGTCCTTGTCAAAATTCCTTACAGTTGTCACCTGGCCCACAAGTGTATGACCACAATGTATTTGCCTCTATATCTAATAAGATTTGGGGAAATGAACACTTAAATATTAATTGCATTTGGCAGCCAGTAGAAAGCATTGGAAATGGATATTGGATTTTATGACTTCTTTTTGATTCTTTGTCCAGCCTAGTATCCAGGGACTATATTTGTCTGCTATGCATATTAAACATAGTATGTATAAGGCCCCATTAAATTAATGGTGTGAGTGTTTTTCAAAATCAAAATACTATAAAATGAAGATAATGTTACTGTGTTTTAAGAGGTAAGAAAGAATTTTCAATATAAAAGCACTTGTCAAATACCTGAATTACACAATGTATTGAGTTTGTAACTATGGAGAATAAAATCCTGAGAACACATGATTTTCAAAATTTCTTATTCCAGTAAGAAAGCTAAATCAAGAATTCAAATCTTTGCATTATAAGTGATCATAACTAATATTTATTAAAAATTATAAAGAAGTCTAGCAGATATCAGAGAAAAGGAATTGCTTTATCACAAGGCAATCATTGAAGGCAACCTAGAGGAGGTTCCACTAGGGTTGTGTCCTGGAATTTGAGAATATTAAAGCAGTTGAAAATGAATTGACATTCTAAAAAAGGGGGAAATATGAGTTAGGAGAATCTATCCCTATTTGCTTTTAAACATTGGCTACTATATTATTTCCATTATAAAGAACCAAGCTGATTCATTTAATAATTTTTCCTCTATGCCCCCATTGCATACCATGGCATCTTGAACATACACTTATTATAGGCAAACTTCAGAAAAATAATTAATTTGGGAACTGTGTTTTTCCTTTTCTTAATTATGATGTGCTGTAGATTTGAAAAATAGATAAAATCCCTTTGTCAAAAATAAAAATGTAGGAGGTGCATGGCAGGTGAGAATTCTACCATCTGCAGTCAGCTAGGAGGCGTGTCTGCTGCAATCAATGATGTTTGACTTAATTGGCTGGTGCTTAAATGAGAGAACGCAATGTAACACAGCCTAGCATCTCGGCATTCCTCATCTCAGCACTAGTAGCTCAGCCCAGGCCTTTGGAGATGCAGAAAGAAGTTACCCCTGGGAAAGTTGTTGGAACCCAGGGGCCTGGAGAGAAAACCAGCAGAGACCATCCTGTGCCTTCCACTTAAGAAAGAACCTCAGTGGAAAGCTAGCTGCCTTTCCTCTGAAGAACCAACAAAATAAATCCCTTTTTATTAAAAACCAATCCATCTCTGGTGTGTTGCATTCCAGCAGCTAGCAAACTAGAACTGTATGTGAATCTCATTTGTCACTGATTACATCTGCAGTGAGCTAGGAGGTGTGCCTGCTGCAATCAATGATGCTTGACTTAATTGGCTGGTGCTTAAATGAGAGAACTCAGCCTAGCACAGCCCAAGCAGCTCAGCATACCTCACCTCAGCACTCACAGCTCATCCCAGGCCTTTGGAAGTGCAGAAAGAAGTCACCCCAGGAAAAGTTGTTGGAACCCAGGGGGCTGGATAAAAGGCAAGCAGAGACCATCCTATGCCTTCCCATGTAAGAAAGAATCTCAGTGGAAAGTTAGCTGTCTTTCCTCTGAAGAACTAACAGAATAAATCCCCTTTTATTAAAAGCCAATCCATCTCTGGTGTGTTGCATTCTGGCAGATAGCAAACTAGAACAGTACCCCTCCTTTCTAGCTGAACAAAAATGTGCAGTTAATACCTGGCTTCTGAGAAATACAGTAGTGAATGTGGAACTGAACCTGTCTGTATATATAGTAACTCTTTTTTTGCTTTGTTTTTCCTTCCCAGTATTCTGCCAAATGCCTTCTTTTGTGATTGTGATATTGTCTAGCAAGCATCCATAGTGGTGAAAAAAGTATAGCAAGAAAAGAAAAAACCTAGCTATAGATATACCTAGACTTGTGTATGCCTTTTAAACAGTTCTCATTTCACCTTATATGGAATAACAGGAAAAGTATAAACTTTTAAAAGTGAAATAAAAAAAACTATCAGTTGAAAAAATTTATAATGACATACTATAATCATGGGCTATTAGAGGTGAAACAGACTTTCATATCATCTTGTCCCAAATGCTTACAATATATTCAAGTACGAATTTCACAATGGATAAATATTTTACATGAATAAAGGAAATAATGAACTTATTTCAGTGATTATTATACCAAGATTCAGTTTCTTTACAGTTTAAGGTCCTTACCAAAAATGACCCAGTCCAAAGAGAAATATCTTTTATTCTTGGCACTACAAACTAAATATCTTCATCAGATACTTTCCCTAGAGCAGGCTTTGATTTGGAGGAAGATAATGGAAATTTAAAGTCTGTTGAGGAGAAGAAAATTTATCAAGGAAGAGGGAAAATATATCATGGAGATATGCCTATTTCTTTCATCATAGTCTTGACATTGGCCAACTTTCAACTTTCAAGTTAATGGATTGGAAGTATGGAAAGGATTGGAGAGGAACATAATTGAATAATTAAATTTTCTATATTATTATCAAATATATAAAATTTCATTTTATATTTTTGTTTACATTTTATTTATATCTCTTTCAATGTCATAATGGCAGTAAAAATCTAGGAAAAAATTATTCATGGGTGTTACACCCGTGATAATTCTTCATTCTAAATTTTAGTACAAAGTAATTCTTTTTGAAAGAAGTGGCATTTCAAAGTTCAATAATTACTTACTTTTCCAGAACAGAAAATGAATTGAATGAAGAAATCAGTGATCGACTACCCACTATTCTTCCCTAAAACCACATTTCCCTCCATCTTTGCTTCCCTTTGCTGTTACAGGAACATGAGGTTATAGATCCCTGTATAAAATAAGCTGTATTGGTGATCACAACCATGACCTGGTCTTAAGCCAACTTCCCAATAACAGCCCCTCTCACCCACCAGCCATAAGTAAAAACTGAATGCAAAATTATGAACTATTGATTTAAAATCCTCCATCTTTTCATTTAGAAATAAAAACTCAGGACTCTTGAGTATTCTACTGGGTGATTTTCAAAATTGGGAGATGAAAATAGAAATGGGGATATTTGATATTTGAGAGAACTTATTCTCAATTAACAAAGAACATTCTTTTCCTTTTCCTAGTATATGTGAAATACTAAATATCAGGAAGGTGTTAGAAAGGAGGAACTGATTATATAGAGGCTATAAGTATTGCCTTTGCTATTATTATTTTTTTACATGGAGAGGCTCTGGGAAATGAATCTGGGTCTCCAGCACAGCAGGTGAGAATTCTGCCTCTGAGCCACCAGTGTCCCACCCTGCCTTTATTTTTTGAGCTGGAATATAAGGGAAAGATTGTGCAGTGAAGAAGTGGAACATACTATACAATATAGGTAGTATATATTTGTATATATATGCATAAGTAATAGGGAACATATAAATACAGGCTTAAATAAGATGTTCTTTATGGGAGTGGGGTGGTGCTTGTTTTTACATTAACCTAACAAGGTATCCTAAATTCTTAGTTACAAATTATGAAAACCATAGGTCCCAAGGTATATTGTATATGAAAAACATGATATAAATAATCAATTGGAGCCAGGTACCTAGATTTTATATTGATAAAATAAGGCAAAATAACAGCAGGATCATGCCAAAGCTAAAACTAGGTTGCATTTGAAGAGTAGTTCAGGAAAGTATCATATTAAGTATTATGAAGTTTTATGAAAAATTGAGATTCCCAGCCCATGTACTTACCAAACAAACAATGATTCAAACAAATGAACAACAAAATGAAGCAAGCAAACATTCAGCAAATGGTGCTGCAATAAGGGGAGGCTCACATGGTAAAAGAATCAAATGTGACCCTTGTCATACAGCATACAAAAAAGAGAGTGTGGAACAAAGAATTATAGTAACTGAAGAAGAAATCAGAGTGAAAATTTCTCTGATGAGGAATATTTATTTCACTAAATAATATTCTATAATATTACACAGGAACATGAATTAGTTTGTTTATATTTCCATAAAAATCACATAACACTATATATTAATTCCTTTATTTATTGCAGATAAACCATTTCACACCCATGTCTTCTCTTTCATGACATCATGCAGTTGCATAATAATGTGACTGATTTCATTCTGCTTGAATTGACCTAGATGCTTTTAGGAAGAAATTAGTATTTGTTGATTCCTTATTTTTTTTTAGTTGGGAATCTTTCTGGGTAATTTACAGATGATTGTCATCATCAAGACAAGCTGGGCATTTGGGAGTCCAATATATTTCTTCCTTTTCTACTTATCCTTATATAAGGACATCTGATACCCGATCCTCTACTTCCATAGGCCCTAGAATGATTGTAGATACCCTTACAAAGAAGACCACTATCGCTTTCAGTGAATGCAGAAACCAAATATTTTCAATCAATTTCTTTGGATGCCTAGAGAGCTTCATCCTCATCCTCATGACCATTGACTGCTATGTGGGCATCTGTCAGCCCCTGCACTGCACAACTATCCTGATCTTGCAGGTCTGCACTGCATGGGTGGCTGCGGCCTCGTTGGGATCCTGTGTACTTTCTTTAGCTCAGATTTTTCTGGTCTTTAGTTTATTTTTCTATGGTCCCAGTGTGAATAATCACTGTTTTTGTGACTTGCAGCCCTTCTTGAAACTTGCCTGTGCAGACACTCAGTTGATAAATTTATTATTCATGTCCAGTAGTAGGACCATTTGCACAGTGAGTTTTCTCTTGCTGATGTTCTTCTGTGTCATCATATGCATTATTTGTGGAACCTCAGTGCTAAAGGGAGAGAAAAGCCCTCACCATCTGCATCTCCCACATCATCATGGTCATCTTGTTCTTTGTTCCTTGCACATTTATATAAACACATCTTGCAACCACCTTGGTCATAGAAAAGATGATTGCTGTGTTTTATACAATTGGAACACCTTTGCTCAACCCTCTGATTTATACATTGAGGAATGCATAAGTGAAAAATGCCATGAGGAAGTTATGGAGAAAGTCATTGCACTCCTATGACAGATGATAAATGAATGTTCCAAATTCTTCTTCATAGTTTGGATTGTCATAGAAAATTTAATAGAAAATATTTCTTGTTATTGTGGTTTTCATATAATCTTAGTTTAAAACATGAGAAGTAGTTCCTTCATAAAAATAGGCAATATGGGAGGCAGGCGGTGCCCTTCTTTTGCGGGCGGCTTCAAGTCTCGGCTTTGAGTCCGTGGCTATGAAACTCGGAACAGAGGGCTATCCAAAGTCTGGGCTGGCTAGTCTGACTGCGAGACTCGGCTGCGGTGAGACCCCCGAGCGGCGTGCGATTTCCCGATCAGCGGCAGCTGCGGCGGTCCGAGCTACTCCCTCCCTCCTTTCCGGGCCGGCTGAGAGTATTGGAGAAGCAAGTTTCCCAGGCCGAGGCAGGCGGCACCCCTCTTTTGCGGGCAGCTTCGAGTCTCGGCTTTGAGTCCGCAGCTACGAATATCGGATCAGAGGGCTATCCAAAGTCTGGGCTGGCTAGTATGACTGCGAGACTCGGCTGCGGTGAGACCCCCGGCGGCGCACGATTTCCCAATCAGCGGCAGCTGCGGCGGTCTGAGCTACTCCCTCCCTCCTTCCCGGGCTGGCTGAGAGTCTCGGAGAGGCAAGTTTCCCAAGCCGTGATGGCTGGCGCCCCTCTTATGCGGGCGGCTTCGAGTCTCAGCTTCAAGTCCACGGATACGAGTCTCGGATCAGAGGGCTATCCAAGCCGCGGTGGCCCCACCACGCGGGAGTCTTCCTGGTCTGGTGGGGAAACCTCCAGGCCCGCTGCGGCCTGTGACCAGCCACAGGGTCCCCTCAAGCTGTGGCAGCTGATGCCCCCAATACACGCGGCCCCTGAACCAACGGAGAGAATTGGATCCGAAATTCCCAGGCCGCGGAGATTGGTGACTGGGGGAGACCCATTCCAAACACTTGAGACAAACGTGTACCACGTGTGCCACCCACTGGGCAAGATAAGAAAAATAGATCCCAGAGATTTCACAGAAAAATCTTACAACCTTGCTGGGTCTGACACCCAGAGAAAGCTGAATAAATGCACAGAAGCCAGCAGCAGAAGATAACTGTCCACGCTCAAAAGATTGAGAATATGGCCCAGTCAAAGGAACAAACCAATAGCTCAAATGAGATACAAGAGCTGAGACAACTAATGCTGAATATACGAAGAGAAATGGAAAACTTCTTCAAAAATGAAACTGATAAATTGAGGGAGGACATGAAGAGGACATGGGCTGAACATAAAGAAGAAATAGAAAAACTGAAAAAACAAATCGCAGAACTTATGGAAGTGAAGGATAAAGTAGCAAACATAGAAAAAATAATGGATACCTACAATGATAGATTTAAAGAGACAGAAGATAGAATTAGTGATTTGGAGGATGGAACATCTGAATTCCAAAAAGAAACAGAAACTATCAGGAAAAGAATGGAAAAATTTGAACAGGGTATCAGGGAACTCAAGGACAATATGAACCACACAAATATACGTGTTGTGGGTGTCCCAGAAGGAGAAGAGAAGGGAAAAGGAGGAGAAAAACTAATGGAAGAAATTATCACTGAAAATTCCCCAACTCTTATGAAACACCTAAAATTACAGATCCAAGAAGTGCAGCGCACCCCAAAGAGATTAGATCCAAATAGGCGTTCTCCAAGACACTTACTAGTTAGAATGTCAGAGGTCAAAGAGAAAGAGAGGATCTTGAAAGCAGCAAGAGAAAAACAATCCATCACATACAAGGGAAACCCAATAAGACTATGTGTAGATTTCTCAGCAGAAACCATGGAGGCAAGAAGACAGTGGGATGATATATTTAAATTACTAAAAGAGAAAAACTGCCAACCAAGACTCCTATATCCAGTAAAATTATCCTTCAAAAATGAGGGAGAAATTAAAACATTCTCAGACAAAAAGTCACTGAGAGAATTTGTGACCAAGAGACCAGCTCTGCAAGAAATACTAAAGGGAGCACTAGAGTCAGATACAAAAAGACAGAAGAGAGAGATATGGAAAAGAGTGTAGAAAGAAGGAAAATCAGATATGATATATATAATACAAAAGGCAAAATGTTAGAGGAAAATATTATCCAAACAGTAATAACACTAAATGTCAATGGACTGAATTCCCCAATCAAAAGACATAGATTGGCAGAATGGATTAAAAAACAGGATCCTTCTATATGCTGTCTACAGGAAACACACCTTAGACACAAAGATAAACATAGGTTGAAAGTGAAAGGTTGGGAAAAGATATTTCATGCAAATAACAACCAGAAAAGAGCAGGAGTGGCTATACTAATATCCAACAAATTAGACTTCAAATGTAAAACAGTTAAAAGAGACAAAGAAGGACACTATATACTAATAAAAGGAACAATTAAACAAGAAGACATAACAATCATAAATATTTACGCACCGAACCAGAATACCCCAAAATACGTGAGGAATACACTGCAAACACTGAAAAGGGAAATAGACTCATATACCATAATAGTTGGAGACTTCAACTCACCACTCTCATCAATGGACAGAACATCTAGACAGAGGATCAACAAAGAAATAGAGAATCTGAATATTACTATAAATGAACTAGACTCAATAGACATTTATAGGACATTAAATTCCACAACAGCAGGATACACCTTTTTCTCAAGTGCTCATGGATCATTCTCAAAGATAGACCATATGCTGGGTCACAAAGCAAGTCTTAACAAATTTAAAAAGATTGAAATCTTACACAACACTTTCTTGAACCATAAAGGAATGATGCTGGAAATCAATAATAGGCAGAGTGCCAGAAAATTCACAAATACGTGGAGGCTCAATAACACACTCTTAAACAACGAGTGGGTCAAAGAAGAAATTGCTAGAGAAATTAGCAAATACCTCGAGGGGAATGAAAATGAAAACACAGCATATCAAAACTTATGGGACGCAGCAAAGGCAGTGCTAAGAGGGAAATTTATTGCTCTAAATGCCTATATCAGAAAAGAAGAAAAGGCAAACATGCAGGAATTAACTATTCATTTGGAAGAACTGGAGAAAGAACAGCAAGCTAACCCCAAAGCAAGCAAAAGGAAAGAAATAACAAAGATTAGAGCACAAATAAATGAAATTGAAAACATGAAAACAATAGAGAAAATCAATAAGGCCAGAAGTTGGTTCTATGAGAAAATCAATAAGACTGATGGGCCCTTAGCAAGATTGACAAAAAGAAGAAGAGAGAGGATGCAAATAAATAAGATCAGAAATGGAAGTGGAGACATAACTACTGACCTCACAGAAATAAAGGAGGTAATAACAGGATACTATGAACAACTTTACACTAATAAATACAACAATTTAGAGGAAATGGATGGGTTCCTGGAAAGACATGAACAACCAACTTTGACTCAAGAAGACATAGATGACCTCAACAAACCAATCACAAGTAAAGAAATTGAATCAGTCATTCAAAAGCTTCCTAAAACGAAAAGTCCAGGACCAGACGGCTTCACATGTGAATTCTATCAAACATTCCAGAAAGAATTAGTACCAACTCTCCTCAAACTCTTCAAAAAAATTGAAGCGGAGGGAAAACTACCTAATTCATTCTATGAAGCCAACATCTCCCTCATACCAAAACCAGGCAAAGATATTACAAAAAAAAGAAAACTACAGACCAATCTCTCTAATGAATATAGATGCAAAAATCCTCAATAAAACTCTAGCAAATCGTATCCAACAACACATTAAAAGAATTATTCATCATGACCAACTAGGATTCATCCCAGGTATGCAAGGATGGTTCAACATAAGAAAATCAATTAATGTAATACACCATACCAACAAATCAAAGCAGAAAAATCACATGATCATCTCAATTGATGCAGAGAAGGCATTTGACAAGATTCAACATCCTTTCCTGTTGAAAACTCTTCAAAGGATAGGAATACAAGGGAACTTCCTTAAAATGATAGAGGGAGTATATGAAAAACCCACAGCTAATATCATCCTCAATGGGGAAAAATTGAAAACTTTCCCCCTAAGATCAGGAACAAGACAAGGATGTCCACTATCACCACTATTATTCAACATTGTGTTGGAGGTTCTAGCCAGAGCAATTAGACAAGAAAAAGAAATACAAGGCATCAAAATTGGAAAGGAAGAAGTAAAACTATCACTGTTTGCAGATGATATGATACTATACGTCGAAAACCCGGAAAAATCCACAACAAAATTACTAGAGCTAATAAATGAGTACAGCAAAGTAGCAGGCTGCAAGATCCACATTCAAAAATCTGTAGCATTTCTATACACTAGCAATGAACAAGTGGAGGGGGAAATCAAGAAACGAATCCCATTTACAATTGCAACTAAAAGAATAAAATACCTAGGAATAAATTTAACTAAAGAGACAAAAAACCTATATAAAGAAAGCTACAAAAAATTGCTAAAAGAAATCACAGAAGTCCTAAATAGATGGAGGGGCATACCGTGTTCATGGATTGGAAGACTAAATATAGTTAAGATGTCGATCCTACCTAAATTGATTTACAGATTCGATGCAATAGCAATCAAAATCCCAACAACTTATTTTTCAGAAAAAGAAAAACCAATAAGCAAATTTATCTGGAAGGGCAGGGTACCCGGAATTGCTAAAAACATCTTGAGGAAAAAAAACAAAGCTGGAGGTCTTGCACTGCCTGACTTTAAGGCATATTATGAAGCCACAGTGGTCAAAACAGCATGGTATTGGCATAAAGATAGATATATCGACCAATGGAATCCAATAGAATGCTCAGATATAGACCCTCTCATCTACGGACATTTGATCTTTGATAAGGTAGTCAAGCTGACTCACCTGGGACAGAACAGTCTCTTCAATAAATGGTGCCTAGAGAACTGGATATCCATATGCAAAAGAATGAAAGAAGACCCATATCTCACACCCTACACAAAAGTTAACTCAAAATGGATGAAAGATCTAAACATTAGGTCTATGACCATAAAACAGTTAGAGGAAAGTGTAGGGAGATATCTTTTGAATCTTACAACTGGAGGCAGTTATGGACCTCAAACCTAAAGCAAGAGCACTGAAGAAGGAAATAAATAAATGGGAACTCCTCAAAATTAAACACTTTTTTGCATCAAAGAACTTCATCAAGAAAGTAGAACGACAGCCTACACAATGGAAATCAATATTTGGAAACGACATATCAGATAAAGGTCTAGTATCCAGAATTTATAATGAGATTGTTCAACTCAACAACAAAAAGACAGCCAACCCAATTACAAAATGGGAAAAAGACTTGAATAGACACCTCTCAGAGTAGGAAATACAAATGGCCAAAAGGCACATGAAGAGATGCTCAATGTCCCTGGCCATTAGAGAAATGCAAATCAAAACCACACCGAGATATCATCTCACACCCACCAGAATGGCCATTATCAACAAAACAGAAAATGACAAGTGCTGGAGAGGATGCGGAGAATGAGGCACAGTTATCCACTGTTGGTGGGAATGTCAAAGGGTGCAACCACTGTGGAAGGCAGTTTGGTGGTTCTTCAAAAAGCTGAATATAGAATTGCCATATGACCCAGCAATACCATTGCTGGGAATCTACTCAAAGGAATTAAGGGCAAAAACTCAAACGGACATTTGCACACCAATGTTTATAGCAACGTTATTTACAATTGCAAAGAGATGGAAACAGCCTAAATGTCCATCAACAGACGAGTGGCTAAACAAACTGTGGTATATACATACGATGGAATATTATGCAGCTTTAAGACAGGATAAACTTATGAAGCATGTAATAACATGGATGGACCTAGAGAACATTATGCTGAGTGAGTCCAGCCAAAAACTAGAAGACAAATACTGTATGGTCCCAATGATGTGAATCGACACTCGAGAATAAACTTGGAATATGTCATTGGTAACAGAGTTCAGCAGGAGTTAGAAACAGGGTACGATAATGGGTAATTGGAGCTGATGGGATACAGACTGTGCAATAGGACTAGATACAAAAACTCAAAAATGGACAGCACAATAATACCTAATTCTAAAGTAATTGTGTTAAAACAATGAATGAAGCTGCATCCGAGCTATAGGTTTTTGTTTTGTTTTGTTTTGTTCTTACTATTATAACTTTTATTTTTTTTCTCTATATTAACATTCTATATCTTTTTCGGTTGTATTGCTAGTTCTTCTAAACCAATGCAAATGTACTAAGAAACGATGATCATGCATCTATGTGATGATGTTAAGAATTACTGATTGCATATGTAGAATGGTATGATTTCAAAAAAAAAAAATGGACAGCACAATACTACCTAATTGTAATGTAATTATGTTAAAACACTGAATGAGGCTGCATCTGAGCTATGGTTTTTTTTCTTATATATTTTTGTATTTTTATTTTTATCTTTTCTCTATATTATCATTTTATTTCTTTTTCTGCTGTCTTGCTATTTCTTTTTCTAAATCGATGCATATATACTAAGAAATGATGATCATACATCTATGTGATGATATTAAGAATAAATGATTGCATATGTAGAATGGAATGATTTCTAAATGTTGTGTTAGTTAATTTTTTTAATAAAAAATGTAAAAAAAATCTTTAGCATTTCTATACACTAGTAATGAACAAGCTGAAGGGGAAATCAAGAAACAAATCCCATTTACAATTGCAACTAAAAGAATGAAATACCTAGGAATAAATTTAACTAAAGAGACAAAAAACCTATATAAAGAAAACTACAAAAACTGCTAAAAGAAATCACAGAAGACCTAAATAGATGGAAGGGCATACAGTGTTCATGGATTGGAAGACTAAATATAGTTAAGATGTCAATCCTACTTAAATTGATTTACAGATTCAATGCAATACCAATCAAAATCCCAACAACTTATTTTTCAGAAATAGGAAAACCAATAAGCAAATTTATCTGGAAGGGCAGGGTGCCCCGAACTGCTAAAAACATAATGAGGAAAAAAAACGAAGCTGGAGGTTTCGCACTGCCTGACTTTAAGGCATATTATGAAGCCACAGTGATCAAAACAGCATGGTATTGGCCTAAAGATAGATATATCAACCAATGGAGTCCAATAGAGTGCTCAGATATAGACCCTCTCATCTATGGACATTTTATCTTTGATAAGGCAGTCAAGCCAACTCACCTGGGACAGAACAGTCTCTTCAATAAATGGTGCCTAGAGAACTGGATATCCATATGCAAAAGAATGAAAGAAGACCCATATCTCACACCATATATACAAAAGTTAACTCAAAATGGATCAAATATCTAAACATTATGTCTAAGACCATAAAACAGTTAGAGGAAAATGTAGGGAGACATCTTATGAAACTTACAATTGGAGGCAGTTTTATGGACCTTAAACCTAAAGCAAGAGCACTGAAGAAGGAAATAAATAAATGGGAACTCCTCAAAATTAAACACTTTTTTGCATCAAAGAACTTCATCAAGAAAGTAGAAAGACAGCTTACACAATGGAGACAATATTTGGAAACGACATATCAGATAAAGGTCTAGTATCCAGAATTTATAAAGAGATTGTTCAACTCAACAACAAAAAGACAGGCAACCCAATTACAAAATGGGAAAAAGACTTGAACAGACACCTACCAGAAGAGGAAATACAAATGGCCAAAAGCACGTGAAGAGATGCTCAATGTCCCTGGCCATTAGAGAAATGCAAATCAAAACCACAATGAGATATCATCTCACACCCACCAGAATGGCCATTATCAACAAAACAGAAAATGACAAGTGCTGGAGAGGATGCAGAGAAAGAGGCACACTTATCCACTGTTGGTGGGAATGTCAAATGGTGCAACCACTGTGGAAGGCAATTTGGCGGTTCCTCAAAAAGCTGAATATAGAATTGCCATACGACCCAGCAATACCATTGCTGGGAATCTACTCAAAGGACTTAAGGGCAAAGACACAAACAGACTTTTGCACACCAGTGTTTATAGCAGCGTTATTTACAATTGCAAAGAGGTGGAAACAGCCAAAATGTCCATCAACAGAAGAGTGGCTAAACAAACTGTGGTATATACATACGATGGAATATTATGCAGCTTTAAGACAGGATAAACTTATGAAGCATGTAATAACATGGATGGACCTAGAGAACATTATGCTGAGTGAGTCTAGCCAAAAACTAAAGGACAAATACTGTATGGTCTCAATGATGTGAACCGTTATTCGAGAATAAACTTGGAATATGTCATTGGTAACAGAGTCCAGCAGGAGTTAGAAACAGAGTAAGATAATGGGTAATTGGAGCTGAAGGGATACAGACTGTGCATCAGGACTAGATACAAAACTCAAAAATGAACAGCACAATAATACCTAATTGTAAAGTAATCATGTTAAAACACCGAATGAAGCTGCATCTGAGCTATAGGTTTTTTGTTTGGTTTGGTTTTTTTTCTATTATTATTACTTTTATTTTTTTCTCTATATTAAGATTCTATATCTTTTTCTGTTGTGTTGCTAATTCTTCTAAGCCAATGCAAATGTACTAAGAAACGATGATCATGCATCTATGTGATGATGTTAAGAATAACTGATTACATATGTAGAATGGTATAATTTCTAAATGTTGGGTTAATTTCTTTTTCTCCGTTAATTAATAAAAAAAAGGATGGATGTATATGAAATATTTTTACTGCACGGAATCATAAAAAACTGTTAACAGTTGTTATGTTTTTAGGAAATATTGGAAAAGAGAAGTTTTTTTCATCTTTTGCATTTTTAATGTTTGAGTTTTCACGTGTCTAGGAGCATCTGGATGGTGACTTTATGTACAGGTATATCATCTTGCTGTATTGTGCTTTTATTTATTGTGTTTTGCAGATATTGTGATTTTTACAAATTGAAAGGTTATAGCAACCCTGCATTGAGCAAGTCTATTGGCACTATTTTTCTAACAGCACATAACTTACTTCATATCTCTGTCTCATTATAGTAATTCTCACAATATTGCAATATTTTACTTATTACTATTATATCTGTTGTGGTGATCTGTGTTCCGTGTTCTTTGATGTTGTTCTTTTAATAATTTGGGGATGCCATTAATGTGCCTTCATAAGAAAGCCATGTGATCTTTAAGAGGATGAGATCACTTGAAACTGTATGTGGTCAAGTGAAAGGAAGAGTTGCACATTTCTTACTTTATATAAAAAGCTAAAAATAATTAAGCTTAGTGAGAAAGATATGTCAAAAGCCAAGATAGACTGAAAGTTAACAATTTTGCATCAAAAAATTAAGCAAGTTGTGAATGCAAAGAAAAACATTATTGAAGGAAATGTAAAGCTCTAATACTGTGAACACATGAATGAAAAAGAAAACAGCCTTACTGCTGGTATGGAGAAAGTTTTAGTAATCTGGATAGAATTTCAAACCAGTCACACTATTTCCTCAAGCAAAAGCCTTATCCAGCAACAAGACCCTAGCTCTCATTAATTCATTGAAGACCAAGAGAGGTGAAGAAGCTTCAAAATAAAACTCTGAAGCTAACAGAAGTTGGTTCATGATATTTAAAGAAAGAAGCAATCACCATAACATAAAAGTGCAAGAAGCAGCAGCAAATGCTGAAGTAGAAGCTGTAGCACACTAACCAGAAAATTGAGCTAGGAAAATTAATGAAGATGGCTACATTAAACAGATTTTCAATGTAGATTAAATAGCCTTATATAGGAAGAATATGCCATTTAGAACTTTCACAGCTAGAGAGAAGACACTGACTTCAAAGCTTCAAAGGACAGTTTGGCTCTCTTTATTAGGGGCTAAGACCAATGGTGACTTTAAATTGTAGCCAATGCTCATTCACCATTATGAAAATCCTAGGGTACCACTATCCCTGTCCTCTATAAATAGAACAACAAAGCTTAGATTACAGCCTGTTTACAACATGTTTTACTGAATATTTTAAGCCCAATTTGAGACCTACTCCTAAAAATAAAACCATTCCTTTCTAAATAAGAGTGCTCACTGACAATGCACTTGTTACCTAAGAGCTCTGATGGAGATAAACAAAGATAGTAATGTTGCTTTCACACCTGCTAACCCAACATCCATTGTGAAGCTCACAGATCAAGGAGTAATTTTGAATTTCAAGTTTAATTATTTAGAAAATATAATTCATGAGTCTATAAATGTCATAGATAGTGATTCCACAGATAGAACTGGGAAAAGTAAATTGAAAACCTTTTGAAATGTATTCACATACTAGATGCCTTTAAGAACATTCATGATTCATAGGACAAGGTCATAGTATCAAAATTAATAGATGTTTGGAAGAATTTTATTTCAATCCTCATGTATAACTATGAGGAGTTCAAGATTTCAATAGGAGAAGTAACTGCAGATGGAGTTGAAATAGCAAGAGTACCAGGATTAGAAATGGAGCCTGAAGATGACACTGAATGGCTGCACTTTCATGAAAAAATTTTAATAGATGAAAAGTTGCTTATTATGGATGAGCAAAGAAAGTGGTTTATTGAGATGGTTCCTATTCTTAGTGAGGACAATGTGCAAATTATGCAAATGACAGAAACATATTTAGAACACAATTTAAACTTAGTTGATAATTCAGTCACAGTGTTTAAAGTTTAACTACAATTTTAACAGTTCTAATGTGGGTTTAATGTAGCATCTCATACTGCCAATGAATATTTTGTGAAAGGAAGAGTCAGTCAATGTGGCAAACTTCATTGTCTTATTTTAAGATACAGTCACAGCCACTCCAACCTTCCAGAAACACCATCCTGATCAGTCAAAGCCATGAACATCAAGGCAAGACCCTCCACCAGCACTAAGATTATGACTTGTTTAAGGTAGTTTTTATTATCAAAGTGTTTCTTAATTATGTACATTTTTAGACACAATAGACTAAAAATAACACACACTTAGACTACAGTACAGTGTGAATATAACTTTTATATGCACTCGGAAATTAAAAAATGTGTGACTTGCTTTATCACAGCATTTGGTTTATTGCAGTGCTTAGAAACTGAAATAGTGGAATACTTGTTAGGTACACTTGTACTGTGTTTATTTTCTAGCACTTTGTAACAAAGTACAACAAACTGGATGGCTTAAAACAAGAGAAATTGTTTCAAAGTTCTGGAGGCAAAAAGTCTGAAATCTGTAGGTGACAATCTTTCCTTGCTTCTTACTAGCTACTTATGATTTGCTGGCAATCCTTAGGTTGCATTCTATTCCTCAATTACCACTTGGTTTTCCCTCCTGTTTCTATATATCCATACCTAATTCTCTCCATTTATAAGGACAAAATTAATCTTGGATTAGGGTTAACCTTAATCTAGTTTGCCCTCATTTTATCTAAAATAACTTCACAGACTCTATTTTCACATGTCACATGCATGTATTTTGAGAAGACAGAATTCATCCCACAATATATACTTTTATGTTTTCTTCTTTTATTATATGAAAATAGCAAAATATAATAAATTTTTAATAATTTTAAGTAATTAAATTTAATTATTTTAATTATATAAAATAATTTTATAATTGCATAAGTATAATTATAATTAATAATTAAATAATTTAATTTAAATAAAATTTATCATTTTATTATAAAAAGAAAGCTGATGAAAGTATGTATTTTAAAAACTTAGAATTTTCACTCAATAATTTCATTTAATTGTGGTGAATTACTGAAAATTTTTCTTCTCTCTTCTAAATATTCATGAAAATAAGTGCAAAAAAGAAAAAAAATTGTTAATCTACAACAACTGAAAGAACCAGATAGAAAGAAATGTTAGTTCATGAATAATTCCACGCATTTTTCAAAATATGGAAAGTAGTGTTAGGTTTCTGACTTTGCAGAGTGGAAAAAGTTAAAACCATCTGAGAGACAGAGTGAATAACAATCCGATTAAACTGCAGAGTGCCTGAGATCCTAGAAACTTGGAGCATCAGGTTCCACAGAATGTAAAGTTGAAACACACATTGAATTATAGGCAGATGATTTTATTACCACAGGTGATTTTCCACACAGGTAGGAAATAGTACTTCCACACTCTCCTCAGAAGTTTGGAGTTGTTTTTGCTATTTGGAGATACTGTACTAGCGAAACTATGGTACCCCTGTGGAGGACAGTGATGAAATAGGCAGCTGCATACACAAGGGCTAAATAAATATCTTCAAGGTAAGTTATGGGGCCCTTAGGTCATGTTGCTCCCAGGATGCAATTGACAGAGCACAGTCACACCAATCACCCATTTCTGTGATTCACCCTTCAAGGAGGATGGAATGGAAATTTATTGCTTTTATTTTTCTGGGAAAAAATGTGTCTGATATTATACTGCCTGGTCATCCACAAGCTCAACCCCAAAACATGCAACCCTACACTTCACCACACTGCTCTCTTCATATGGAAGACTTTATATTACAGGGAATATCAGGGTGGACCCCCATGTTAAGTCTTTTTGCTTTTCTGTGACTTTGTTATGAAAGTAGCAAATATCTGAGGAAAGCCTGATTGTTTCACAAATCTTCCCTCCAACAGAAACTTTTAAGAAAACATGGCTTGGAATACTCTCAGTTAAAGGGTACACAAATGCCCAGAGGAAAATTCACCCATGAGCATTTTGCAGGAGCTAATGCATGCATAGTTATAATTGCAGAAATAAACCTACTATTACTATATTGTTCATTGACAAATACAGTAGGCAAAAAAATTTTTTTTCTTTTTTTTTTGTATGCTGCATGGTGGGCAATTTCACTATTTTTCCATGCTAGCATTACATTATTGTGGAATTTTTGTTTGATTGTTTGTGTTTTGAGATGTGCATGGTCCAGGAATTGAACCCAAGTTTCCCACATGGCAGTGAGAATTCTACCAATGAACCATCCTTGCACTTCTACTTCTTCATTTTTATCTTCAGTGTTATCATATGAATGATGCAAGATTACTGTGATGTTACAACTCTAATGAAATACTATGGATATTTGCTTCTCCCTATGTCTTCTTTCTTGTATACACTTCTCAAACACAAAGATGTTCACCAGAGTATATACTATATAACTGTATGCTTAGTTCAATTGATTAAATATGGAAAATGAGTATAAGGAAAGCATCAAGATTTTCCTCATCAACATGAAATTTTTGCCATGATGATGAATATTTGAGTAGTTTCTAATACTTAATTGCACCCATTTGAAGCTTTGAAGCCATGTACACTATTATTTAATTAGGTATCATTTTGCATTGCTAAGTATCATCTATTAGTTGGTTACTAATACAATTAAGAAAATACCTGAGGGTATTGTAACATTTATTTTCTTAATTCTTTTTCTATGTGTTTTGTTGGCTTGGGGATTGGGGGGGTGAGGAATGTCACTAAAGCATAGTGAAACAGAGTTGAGGCAATCATAGCCCTTAGTTCAAAGCAGACAATCCTCACGGGTCCACATATGGTCCCTGTTGTCTTTTATATTATCTTATAATATGTGTGTCCTCTTTCCTTCACCTATTTCCACTCCCTTTCACCCCACATGGGCGCCTATTATATTTCATTTAACAGGGGTGAAACTTCAACTTTTATTACCCTAGGTACTGCAAATTTAGATTTGCCCATATCTACTGAAAATAATCTCTTATTATATACTCTCATTAAATTATAACATTTGATTCTGCCCCATATTTGCTTTAAAACTCTGAGATGAATACCTAATAAAAAAAGCCTACATATATATGGAGCAAGTTTTCATAAAGTTAAAGAAACAAACAAATTAACAGTGGAAATTTTACATAATCTTTTATCAATATTTAATAAGTAAAACAGGAAACCATTCAGTAAGGACATAAACATAGACTAATACAAACAAAACTTATAAACAAATGTAGACATAATTATACAGCCAATAATCAAATAATATATAGCATCTGCAGTTTCTGATTTAGTATTTTTAAAATTAAATATTAGGCCTTTTAAAAAACTGCCATAAATTTGAAAGTAAGATTATGTAGAGTTTTAAGTGCAATGAATCTAAGGTAGAAGATGTTATATACATATATATGTATATTTATATATATGTATACACACATATATACATTTGTACTTTTAATATTTGGAAATTTAAATCTTACCATTTGAAATTTCAAAGTTGTTGAAAATTAACCATTCTGAAAAGTTTAAAAAATATTTATAATTAGATAGTAATAAACCAGCTTAACTCCAATATATAAAGAGCTTGAAAGTTTTTCATTACCATCCTCACAACAGGAAAAACTGCTGGAAAACTGAAAGTCAACAATGCCACATAGATTTATCAGAAAACAATGGTTACAGAGCAAACTACTGCTCTCAAACTGTGGAAATAGGCATCACAAAGTCACATCTTACTTGAAGAAGAAATCACCAGTAGAGTCATAACCAAGTAAGGAATTTGAATGATAATTGGCAAATTTCTGTAGACTGGGAATGAGTTAGTTTGACAGATAAAAATTTCTATGGGAACAAACTTGAGACCCATCCCCACTTTCATGAGTCTTACCACCAGTAATCTCACCAAATTATCACCAAATTTATTGCCGGGCAGGGGACATGGAGCCATTTTAAGTAACCCTAGTGAAGTCTGCTCTTAGGAACATGTCCATCCACAAGGGAAATTACTTTACTACAGCCTAGCCCACATGGCTTTTTCCAGAACATAATATACTTGAAGGAAGGGGAATACCTAATTTCAAAACTGCTACATGCTAAGAGGTGAAAAAAATAAGATAAATATTTGTTAAGGTCATAGACCAAGAAAACAGGCTCACTAAAATACTGAGACCTAATCACTGAATTGTAGATGTCTTCTCTTACCCATATTCACCATGCTGACAGGGCTCCTGTATAATAGGAGGTAATTACAGATTAAAATAACTGTAAGGTTCAGACCCCTTTTAAGAAAGAGTCCGCAGGGAAACCAAAGACAAATTGAAAAATTAAGGACACCACAGGAAACGTTAGTGTCTGACACATACAGGTAAAGAAATAAGAAGTGTAGCCTGTCTCCTAGCCAAATAAGCATAAAACCTCACACTAAATACCTATATAACAAACTTATTTTACATAACATATCATGTCTGGATTTTACAAAAAATTACAAGATATGCTAAATGGCAACACCAAAAAAATACAGTATGAAAATACACAGCAAATGTCAGAACCAGGCTCAGTTATGGGAGATTTTGGAATGCTCAGAACAATAATATAAAATAATGATCATTAACATGCTAAGAGTTTGAATGGAAAAAATGGCAACATGGAAGACCAGGTGTGCAATATAAACAAATAAATGTGACTCCAATAAAGAATCAATTAAGAACATTATAAACCATATGTTCTATACAAAAAATATAGAATAGATTTGATGAGGTCATTGGTAGACTGAACATGGACAAGAATAGACCAGTGACCTTGATAATTTGTCACCAGAAACTTCCAAACTGAAAAACAAAGAGAAAAATGAATGAAAAAGACAGAATGTCTGTGAATTATGGAAACATTTATACAGGTATAATATCTATATAATGGGAATACTAGGAAAAGAATAAGAAAAAGAAAGAGTAGACAGATAGTTGAAATAATAAAAGCTGATAGTTTTGCAGAACATATCAGACATCAATCTTCAGATTCAGTAGCTTAGAGAACACCAGGCTGAATAAATACAAAAAATCTAAAATTAAGCATATCATATTTAAACTGCACAAAATCAAAGACAAAGAAAAAATCTTTAAAGAATCAAGGTAACAAAATTACATAATCTATAAAGGAACAAGAATAACTACGGTTAGAAATGATGCAAGCAAGAAGAGAGTGGGATGAAATAATGTTGAATTAAGAACCTTGAAATATCCACCCAAATAAATTTTCCTTCAAAATTAAAGGAGAAATGAAAACTTTCTTAGACCAACAGGAATTGAGAAATTGTGTTGCAGTAGAACTGTTCTGCAAGAAAGCTTAAAAGTAGCTCTTTAGAGAGAAGGGAAATGATATATGTGAGAAATTAGATATGCATAAATAAAAAAGGAATGTTTGAGAAAGAATAAACAAAATTAAGATAAAATTTTTCAAATTAATTACAGCAAAATATATTGGATAATTATATCTTATGGATAAGTGAAATGAATGCCACATATGTTATCAGGGATGGGTGGGAGAAATTGTGAATATAGTTTTAAAGTACCTGCACTAACCAAGTGGTGTCACTTGAAAGTGGACTGAGATTAGCAGTAGATGAATATAACAAAGTCCAGGGCAAAAATGAAAAACTTTTAAGTGTTATTGAGAGGCTATCAGAGAAGAAAAAAAGGAATCATTACATGCACCAAAAAATCTGCAAAGGAAAAAAATGGGAGAAAACAAAACCAGGAGTAGGAAAAGGAAAAGAGTAGAAAACAATTACAAGTATGGAAAATATTCATCCACTTATGTCAACAGTATGTATAAATGTGAATTGTCTAAATAAACCAATCAAAAAAGCAGACACTTTCAAACTAAGGGTAAAACACACCAAAATGTAAATAAACAACTTAAAATATAAATACAGACAGATTAAAAGTAAAAGGAATGAGGGCAGGCCACAGTGGCTCAACAAGCAGAGTTCTCACTTGCCATGTGGGAAACCTGGGTTTGATTCCTGGTGACTGCCCATGCAAAAATGAATGAATGAATGAATGAATGAATGAATAAATAAATAAATATAAAAGCAAAGGGATTGAGAAAGATATACCATGCTAACACTAATCTAAAGAAAATTGATAGCAATACACTGTTATCAGAGAAATCAGATTTCTGAGCAGTGAAATTATGGGGGTAAAGACAGGCATTACCTAAATATAAAGGAATCAATTTTCCCAAAATAGAAAACAACCATTAGTTTATATGTGCCAAAACATAGATAATTGAAATATGTTAAAAAAATGGAAACAATTGTGAGGAGAAATAGGCAAATTCATTATTTTAGTCCACACCACTAATGAACTGTATCTAAGACTTATAGAATATTTCATTCAACCATAACAAAATACATTCTCTTCCTAAACTCACATGGACCATCCACCAATATAGACTATATCTGAGTTCATAAAACACACTTTGAAAAATTTCAAAAAATGCAAATAATACAAATATACCACCAGGTCAAAATGGAATTTCTGTTGTGAATCATAACAGAAAGAAACTGGCAAATTGCATAATATTTGGAGATTAGATGAAATACTTCTAAATTCCAAAATAATCAAAGATGTCTCAAGAGAAATTTTAAAAATATTTTAAGCTAAATGATAAAATACAGTATATAAAACCATATAGGATACAAAATAGCAGTGGATAGAGGTAAATTTACAAAATTCAATGCACAAGTAGGAAAGAAGACCTAAAGCCAATTAACATAGCTATCTCATAGTTCAAGATGGTGGCAGAAGAATATCCAGGTTTTCCTTCTCCTAGAGAACCTCTGAACAGCTAACAAAACCCAGCAGAGTCATCTCCCTCATAGCTCCAGAAAACAAGTAAAGGATTGCAGCAACTGGGTGATTGCTGAATCAAGAAAACACACCTTGAAAGTGCAGTTTCTGTTTAGGGTGATAGAAAAGGCTTGATAATGTATAGTGGTAATAATGACACAAAATGTGAATGTAATTAACACCTTTGAATTATATATCTGAATGTAATTAAAAGGGAAAATTTTAGGTGTTACATATGATGTTAGAATATAATCAAAACAACAGCATAGCACTATACAACCCAAAAGTGAACCCTACTGGAAAGTAAGGACTATAATCAATCATACAATTATAGTAATATTCCCTGTCAATTATAACAAAGATACCACTCTAATGCAAAATGTTAAAAATGGGGGTGAATGTATGGGGACTATTCTTGCATGTTCTTTCTGTAAATCTACAACTTTTCTGTAAGAAAGAAGTGGTAGGAGATGCCCTTCTCCATACTCCTTTGCACAGAGTGGAGCTAGTGCTGTAACTGTGTGGCCTTGGCTGTCTTCCAGAAAGCAAGATAACCCATATACACTTACTGGGGTGCCTGTTTATCAATGCCATATGTCTGAGTGACAGCATGAAGGACTGAACCAGGATACTCCTTTCTGGCTCCCCTTCCAAGAACTTCTCTTGCAGGCAGGGGTAGCTTGTGCACAGCTAAAGTTTTGGGGAACAGCCTGTACACATCTAACTGTAAGACCTGTAGGGTAAAACAACACACAGTTCATGATAGGTAACTGAAGCCTCACTGTAAATTCATAGCCCATGGATAAGCATTCAGCCAGTAACAGGCCAAAAGCTGTTTCTCAAAAGGAGACTTTTTATGTGCAGAGGGTGTCATGGTTTTATGTTTATATCTTAATTGTTTGCTGTGTGATTCTCCAATAGGCTTGCCAAATGCAACAGACAGCAACTCTATTAAACACAGAAACTTCTAGTGCCATTGGATCTTCAAATGGCACTTAACAGAATTAAAAACAAGCTTCAGACTGGGAGAAAACATTTGAAAAATTCATATCTACCAAATGACTTTTATACAAAATGTAGAAAGAACAGTTAAAACAGTTTAAATGGTTTAAAAACTACTAAAATTAACAATAAAAACACTTTAAACAGAGACCTCATGAAAGATAATGTACAGATGACAAACATGAAAAAATTTCAACATCAATAACACTAGAGATTTTCATATTAAAATAGCAAGATACACTATATACTTATTAGAAAGAATAAAATCCAAACACTGGCCCCAAATGCTGGCAAGGAAGTAGAGAATTAGGAACTCTTAGTCATTTCTGGTATGAATGCAAGTTCAGACAACCACTTTGGAAGACAGTTTGGAAGTTCTTACAAAATTATAAGTAGGATTGCCATTATTATCCAACAGTGACATATGTATTCAATTACTTAAAGATGTTGAAAGTATATACCCACATAAAACCCTTCACATGAATGTTTATAGAAGTTTTATTCACAATGCCAAAAATTGGAACCAACAAAGTTATCTTTCTATTGGTGAATCAATATACTGTCATACAGCCATATTATGGATTATTATTAAGGTATAAATAGAAATGAGTTATCATGCCTACCAAAGGCATGAGGAAACTTAAATGTACAATGCTAAGAGAAAGAAACTAGCCCCAAATGGCTATGTACTTTCCGACATTCTGAAAAAAGCAAAACTCTAGAGTTAGTAAAAAGATTAGTGGCTGCCACAGATACTTGATGAGAGAGGGAGGGATTAATAGGTCAATCCTGGAATTTTTAAGGTGAGGACTCTATTCTATATGAAACCATAATTATGGATCCATGATATTGTGCATTTCTTAAAACCCACATAACTGTAAATTATAAAAATTCAATTCTAATGTAAATTATAGACTTCAGTTACTAATCAAGTATCAGTAATATGGATTCATCAGTTGTTGCGAATTGTCACAATGATGAAAGATGTTAATAATAGGGTTAATTGTGTGTTTGTGTGAGGCAGGGGGTGATATATGTAAACTATCTGCACTTTTTGTGCAATTTTTGAAACTATAAAAATGCTCTAAATTTAAGTTCATTGTTAAAAAGGAAAATGAAAACTATAGAATGCTATGAAATAAATATAAAGTTTTAAAACATAGAAAGAAAAGATGTTTCTAGTAAGGAAACTATTATCACAGATAACTTGAAAAGAATTACAAAAACTGTACAGTATATAGTGAGTAAGAAATATAATTAATTAGGAAAAACCCCATATAAGAAATGTCAGCCCCAAATGGGTTTATAAAAATTTACTATATTTTCAAAAAATAATTAAATCTAATATTAGGCCTTTCCACAGAAGGGTAAAAAGCAAAATATTATTAATTAATTTTGCCAGATTCAGTTTAAAAAGAGGAAAAATTAGTTTTTGGTCCCTTTTCTTCCAAAATTGAGTCTCTGAAAAGTGTTAACAAAATATGAGTAAACCAACTCTTAACCTGTATCTAAAAAAATTAATACCCCAATACCAAGTTAACTTTTTCCTAGGTATTCTATGATTGTTGTTAGAATTCTGATGAATTTTATCTACAAAATAAGAAATTCAAAGTGAAATATTAATTTTTCAATAATGTGCAAAAATCATGTTACTAACTTACATAATTTCACAGAAAAACTCAGTATATTAAGAATATATGGATCTTGCCTATTACTAAAAGTAATATGCATTTAAAATCTTACATAAACATTATCTTAAAGGAAATAGGTTAGACACATTCTCTTTAAAATTAAGAATGAGACAATGATGTCAAAATGTTTTAATTCAGGTCTTAACTACCACAATGAGGCAATAAAATACAAAGTTAATACAAAGAAATGAATAAGAGGTAATATGACTAATCCTATTTGCAGATGATATGATCATTCACACAGAAAACCCACCATGACACTCTATATTTCCATCCTATTTACAAACCTTTGCTAATATTCTCTTTCCTACAAAAAGCAGTTGAAACTCCTTGGAATGATAAGTATCACTTTTTATAATCTGATACCAAAAGATCTGTAGACATTAATAGAAATAATAAAAGGTAGAGCAATATATTGACTAACAATAAAATCAATTTACAAAAATCAATTATATACCTATGTGCCAGTAGAAAATAGCCAAAAATGTAACTAAAACAGATATACACAAGTTATTATAGTCTTAGAGAATAAATACTAAGTACCTAAAAGTTTTCTAGAATTTTCTGTGTATTATTTTATTGTTAAAATATTTCTCAAAGTGGTTGTGTAATTTTTCACTCCCATCAGCAGTATGTGAAAATTTCAGTTCTACATCCTCATTAACAATTTCAAATCTTTAGATTTTTAAACTTAGATATTCTAATGAGTGTTTTGGGCATCACTTTGAGGTTTTCATTTACATTTCCTTAGTAACTAATGATGTTGAATATCTTTTCATGTTCTCATGTGCCATCCATATCTCTTAGCTGAAGTACTGATTCAAACCTTTTGCACATTTCATTTTGCCCGTGGCTTTTAATTACCTCTTTTTCTTTCAGTGTTCTTGATTTTTATATAATCCAATCTATTTCATTTATGGATTATGATTTGGGAGTTAAGGCTAAGAAATTATTGCCTAATCCAAGATCAGAAACATTTTCTCTTATGCGCTCTTCCAGAAGATGTATATATTATTGGATTTTACAATGAGATCTATAACCCATTCTGATGTAATTCTTGGACATAGTGTAAAGTGCTTCAGTAATTTGTTAATTTCCTTCATTGATACTTATTCCTTCATTCAATAAATCTAATGTCATTTTTATCACATGAGCATCCAATCATTAAAGCATTACATGTTAAAAATGACTGTCCTTTCTCTACTGAATAAAAGTGCAAAGGGAATTTATTGCCTTTTCACTTTTATTGAAATGCAATTGACTATATATGTGTATCCAAATCAACACACTTCTGGGTTTATGGTTTAGGCTAGGTTTTAGATTTTTCTACTTGACTCATATTGAAGATATTCAAATCTAATATCAGTAATAGAATATAAAATACCACTTGACAGGGGTCAAGGGGGCATTCTATAGTAAAACACTCATTTATTACCATAAAACCCCCATGCCTGAAGACTTTTACTTCTAAACCTCCTTAGAAAGCATTTTTGTGTCCCTTTTTATTTTTTTCAACTGCCTCGGATGTTCAGACTTATTTTATTTTCTGAGGAATTTAAAATAGTACAAAGTGTTCTTCATTTTGACCACCTTGACACTCTGTATTTCAATCCTATTTACAAGCCTTTGGTAATATTCTGTATGCTACAAAAGGCAGTTGAAACTCCTTGGCATGGCATGTATCACTTTTTATAATCTGATTCCTAAATACCTCTTTAGCCACATTCACTACCAGCCTCTGTTTAGTACTTATCTTTAATAATTAATTTTGAAATTACTATGTTTACTCAAATGATGTTGTCAGATCCTTTGGTACTTTGTTATTGTCCTTCATC
Source organism: Tamandua tetradactyla (assembly GCF_023851605.1). NCBI lineage: Eukaryota > Metazoa > Chordata > Mammalia > Pilosa > Myrmecophagidae > Tamandua > Tamandua tetradactyla. Next base: position 86,737,331 of record NC_135330.1, read on the forward strand.
TCCATGGTGAGTAGGAAAATTAGTAAGTTTTGGTGGGTTCAAGTTTTGATACTAAGGCTAAGAATGAAAGTGGGCAGGACAAATATCTGCAGGGAAAAGAAGTAAGGGAAACTGGTACCCTACATTGTAGACAAAGTTGTAATTGGCACTAGACTGTAGAATCCACAAGGAAAATCGGTATTCGATTTCTAGTGAGAGGTAAAGCAAGGAATATTCCTGATACTGATCATAGTACCATCTTTGGAATGGGTCCTTTTCATCCCACTAAGTCAAGATTATTTACCAGTTCCAGAAGTTCCCTGGATGTGATCAGTGTTTCATTTAACCTTTGTCCCATTTATGGACTAGAACACTATCAGTTCTGGGAACTGGACACCAGGGCATACCACAGTGAAATATGGAGCTGGTGTTCACAGATGTTGGGTAATTAAGTCTATGTATCACATAAGGGCAGAGCTGGCTCCTGGCTATAGACATTAAAGGCCAAGGGTAGTTGATGCTTATTTCTTAGACAGGCATACCTAGGAAGATGAAGAAAATTCAAATCACAATGCGCCAGGAAAAAAGAAAATTAAGTGCCTGCTAGAATATAAATAGGGTGGAGAGCATGGCTTTAGACAGACATTCAAAGAGCTATTATGAGATGTCTTTGTACCCATGGGTGAGAAGAGCCTTGATAAGAAAGTGAGATGGTGTGGACAGTCTTACTGTTCTCACACTGTGTAATGTCTTTTCCTCTTTAGTCATCTTGTTAACTGCTAATCCTTCAGGGCTCAACTGAGATAACATTTCTAGGTTCTAACACTGTTCTAGCTTGCTGGAAGGAGCAGAATAATTGTACAGAATTGAACATAAATGTGTTTCCCAAAAGTTTTTAAAATTAAGACATCATAATAATCCAATATCCTTTAAATGAGCATAATATATATAATACATACTACTTACAAATCATGTAAGTTAAAATAAAATATGGAGTGAATAGGTGGTTCACAGGAAAATTTTAGGGCAGTGAAATTATTTTGTATGATACTATAGTGAAAGAAAAATAGCCTTATGCAGTTAAAATAAAATTAGTGAAATGATGTAAACTATAGACTATAGTGTAACAATAAGATATCAGTAATTACTCATCAGTTGTAACAAATGTGCCACACTAAAGCAAGTAGAACCTGGGGAATGCATATAGGGGGAACCATTTTCTGCAAATTTTATTTTAAACCAAGAATTCCTATAGAAGTAGTCTATTAAAATAGATAATGAATAATAATACTTACATACATAAAAGCATAAAACAGGGGCTTTTGTTTTACACAGAAGTGAGTTCAATTCCACCATTGTTCTTCTCTAATTATTTGATAAAGACAAATTGATTAGCAACTCTGAGCCCCATTTACATTGATACTAAATGAAATTATCTGAGTTGAAAGATTTGTGGATCAGATTTAAACAAGTAAAGTTCCTATTATTATGATGGCCATATGTACACAAAAGATGCCATGTACATTTCTACTGTGCTTAGTTTACATTACTACAATTAAAGACAAAAATTGTTGGGCACCTTAAATCTTAGGGGATGATGATTACCCTGAAATTTAGACCACAATTTTATATATAATGGGTATTCATTGAGTATTTGATAAACAGAATTACACATACACTTCTAAATGTTCACTGTTTTTAAATGCATTTTTATTTTATATCATTTTAGGTTTACAGAAAAGTGGCAAATATTTTACAGTGATTCCATGTGCCCCACACTGTTTCCCCTATTATTGTGTTCTTACATCAATATGTACATTTGTCAAGATTAATTAACCAATACTGATACATTATTGTTAATTAAATTCTATATTTTATCAAAATTCCTTTAGTTTTGATACAACATTGTTTTCTATCCCAGAATCCCATCTAGTATATCATATTACATTTAACCATCATGTCTCCTTTGGCACCTCTAGACAGTGATGGTTTCTCAAACCTTCCTTGATTTGATGCCATTGACAGTAGTAAGGATGAATGGATGAACCTTTGGGGCATTATCAATCAAGTGCCAGTTTTTCAGAATTTGTCCTGATTAGATTGGGGTATGTATTTTGGAGAGAAAGACCACAAAGGGCCCATCTCATCACAACACAACAAGGATATACACTATCAACATGGCTTGGCACTGTTGATGTCAACATTGTTCACTTGGTGGAGTTAATGTTTGCCAGGTTTCTTCACTATAAAGTCACTCTTCTCTCCTTCCCATTTTTTATACTATACTCCTTGGAAGGAAATCACTATTTCCATCCCATATAACAAAAGGAAATGTTATACCCTACTTCCTTTAAAGTGTAATAGCCACAAAAGTAATTTGGAATTGTTCTATATGGGAGATCTGTCTATTCTTCCCATTTATTTAATTTTTCTTGAATCACTGCTTTATATCAGTATGGATTCATAGATATCAATTTTATAGTTTGGGTTAAAGTCCAGTCCAGTGATATTTGTTTTGTTTCTCATGTTTTCCCAGCTTAGCCATTGAGAACTATTTCAGTTGGTGCCTGTGTCCTTTTGCTATAATTGTGCATGTGTGTGTGAGTGTGCAGGTGTGTATGTGATGTCTTAATTTTTGTTTTGTTTATGTGTGTGTAAGATTTGCTGTTTTTTTATCCAATTCTTCCTTATTTTGTGGTACTAAATATGCTCCATTTCAAGTTTTATATTCCTTGTCAGAGCCCAGATTTAAGCAAATCTCCCAGGATTCTGTTTCCTTTACTGGACAATGGTTTTGGAAGCCACAGTCTGTGCCCTGGGTAAATGCATATAGATATGATTTTGCATGTGCAGGCAATGGAAATTGAACCTGGGTCTCTGGTATGGCAGGTGAGAATTCTGCCACTAAGCCATGATTGCACCACCCAACACGTATATTTATTCTATTCAAGAAATGTCTTGAGGCCCAATTGACAACTGTAATTGTACAATAGGCCATCCATTTTCCCATAATGTAAGAAGACAAAATGAAAATGAAGGGCTTTCTCATATTTGGTTCACATTTCTTAATTGTGAAAACATGACAATTTAAGGAATGATCTTCCCCAGATTCAGATATTTTGCATCATTCATGTTAAATACTCCTCCAAAGGAGGCAAAAAAAGAGCATTTCTCCATTAAAATCCTATGCAATGGTGGATTTCAGAAAGTGTGGACTGAAACTGGGAATGACTTAGTTTGCCTTATTCAGGCACATGAGAAACTATGCAATTTTGTGAGATCAAATATATATATATAGTTTTCAGAATCATCAGAAAGTATTTTAAAGGCACTTTTTCTTCTTTTTGTGTAAGTGGTTTATAAATTACCTTGGGAATAAGCAAGAGCTTTTTAACATCTGCACGCAAAGGCTGGTAATATTTTTATTGGGGAGTAACATTTGAATTTTTAACACTCATAGAAAGTCAATTCCATTTTAAGAATCTAATATATACAATGCCCTGTGGAAGGATAGAGAGTACAAGGGATTTTTGAGAAGTAATTTAATATCTAAAGTGAGAAGTTTGAAAAGATGTGAATGTCGATTCTTGATGGGAACAGGCACCAAACTGCAAGTACTATAGCCAATTAGTAATGAGAGTGACAAGAAAATAGGAATAATATCTGTTTTGGTGTTCTAGGAAATACTTCATGGAGATGATGATTTTGTTACAAATATAGTAGATATAACCTTCTCATTTACTCAATGGAAAGTAAGTATAAAATATTGTAGAGTATTATAGAATTGTATCTATGGGAGATCTTCTTGAATAATTTTACTCATTCAACAAGTATTAATTAAGCTCTCAGTTTTTATCTAGATGCTCAAATTTGGCAGATATCTGAATAGATAGCTATCTCTATCCTTATATTTCTTTGTCCAAATGTGAGTCATTCTTGTGACATTTCATTCTACTATATATCAATGATGTGAAATATAAATATAAATGCAAATGAACCTAAAGTTAATGACAGTGTGGTGGTGTGTGGTGTAAAGAGCACTGAATTACAAAACTACCACTATATCTGATTCACCAGCTTGCTCAAGCTCCTGAATATCTCTCAGTGATATGCCAAAGATTATATGTAATCAGATCATTCCTAAGATAAGATTATAAAAGTCCTTATACTTCAATGAAATACATGATTATAATGTATTTTCAAATATTGCTAAAGGGCAAATGTTAAAAAGTAGGTCTTCCTTCCATCTCTGAGGCCTAGAAAGCATTTTTCTTCCCCAGAGACTACAGCTTACTGTGCTTTCTTGGCAGTCTTTTAGACACAATCCATTTAGATAAAATAACATGTATAATATAAATTACCTGCTTTTAATGGAAATATTAGCATTCTAAGCATATAGTTCTATCCTCAGATTTTTCACTTTAACAACTACTTAAGAGACTGTTTTCTAGTATCTGCTTCATTTTTATCAATGGTTGCATGAAAGTATCATCTAAGATTTATTCATTCCCCTTCTGATGGGCATTTGAGTTATTTCTCCTCTTTTGGTTCCCTGAAAATGACATCATTATTGTTTTTGTACATATAAGTAAGTGTATATGTAGGAAATAGAAACATTTGGCTAGTTTCTATGTGCAGTTGTAAGATTATAGATGTTGAAAATCACCCCTGAAGAGACTGCACCCACTTAAACTCCTCTGAAAATACATGAAATTGAGAGTTTCCTGCACATTTACCAGCACTTTATATTAAAAAAATTCATTAAAAGATAATTTTATTAACATAATGGATGAAAAGAATACCTATCATGGATTTTTATTTCAATATAGTTAACAATTAAATGAGATTGAGCACATTCTTATATATTTAATTCTTTTTATAAAGAGAATGGACTTGTAGAATTGTGGGGCTTTTGGCTATTATTCATTTGAGTTGTCATTTTTTAAATGCTGATTTGTGAAATCTATTTATATATGAAAATTTTTCCATTAGTGTTGTAAGTATATTTTACTAGTCTGACAATTATTTCACTTTTATTTGTGCTATTATTAGGGTAATATACATAATACATTGCATAAATGTGCACATAAATGTACCTAAAGTAAGATGTCTATAAATAATTTTTCTAGTATCTTCCATATAGCTAGAGATTAATTAGCTCACTTTTTCTGTCTTCTCTTTCTTGATGTCAGATTATGAACATTCAAGAATAAATGACAAAATATCTATTGAGAAGCTTCAGCTATCATTTGAAATTTCCTCAGCTCATTTTCTAAATCCTTGTACTTAAGCTGTAAAGTTGAAAATTGAAAGACTGTTCTGATTGAGGGCAAATGTCAATCCTCTACTTTTCCTTAATTATAAATGGTCTTAGTGTCTCATTGTACCTTAAGAAATTGTGATGAGTTAGGGAGGCGTGCAATTTAGCTAGTCCTGTAAGTCATCTAGTAAATAGCCAGGAACTGCCTGGAGTAACTGTTTGGGGAACATCAGTTATTGGGCACACATTGTACACTGGTCTGGAACAGGTGAAATGGCTGATATTGCAGCTCATAATTCTAAGTAAAGTCACCAAAGTGTAGATCCTCATGCCTTCCCAGCTCAAATGGCTGTTCTCATTCAGAGAATTCAGACCCCAGGGACTGGAAACCAGAAACACCTTAAATTCAAACTCTACCTCAGCCTCTGTCTTTGCTGTGCTCCTGGCTGGGATAGGGTCTGATAAGAACAAAAGGCACCACACTTTATATAGCTGAGGAGTTGTAAGCTAATGAGATCCACCTGTTGGGAAGCATGGGCAATACACAGAGTTAAAAGACTTCACAGGAAAGTCTGATAACCTGCTGTGTCTCATGCTCAGGCAATTTGATACTGATTACACACTTATCCTGAGATCTGGGACTGTCTGATCTGGGGAAATCTCATTGGATCAAGCAAATGTGTAGAGACACTCCTTAAAAAGATTCCATATAGACAGGATAGGAACAAGAAAAACAAGAGCTGAAAAATCTGATCAATTAAATGGAAACTGTGCTAGAGGTCTAAAATACATTGGACTGAATATCAAAGAACAGATAGAGAACAATGCCAAACAATAAGAAAACCTCAAGTAAAAGAGAGAAAATGATCTCTAGAATAAACTAATCAAACACACAAGATTCCTAGACACCAGCTAAACATAATGAGTCATAGTAGGAAGCATGAAGGTATGGCCCAAGGCCAGCTATTAGAGTTCAGTTGAAGTTCATTCAACAGTGAGGCCATGGGTCTATGGACTCACCTCAGGTTGGTTTCTCAGTCTCTGAATGTATTTGGCAGCAGACATATTTTTATTGGCTTATATTATGTAGAATAAGTACCTATTTGATAGATAAGGCCAAATGGTAGCTATTGAAACATCTCTTTACCTATCCCAAGAAATATACTAAATCAGAATCAATACTTCATCTTGGGAGTCACTTCGTAGCTTATGGATAATACCAAAGGAGTGAGAAATGCAGAGGCAATATTCTCCATCATACTTCCATCTTATTAACCTGTCTAGTCTCTACAAGAACAAAATGCATTATGGTGGATGACTGTGGGGTTGTGATCACAGCTATTTTTCCTAGTCCTTCAGCATTTTGTCTGATTCCATAAATATTGCCTTTGGGTAAATGCATTCTTCTTGATGTCACAAATAGGGAAAATCAATATCAGTTCATTTTTACATTGAAAGTACAGAAGTATGCAATCATTTCTTTCACTAGAGTAATATTGTTTTCTCCTTTTTCTTAATTTTGTCTTTGGGATATTTTATCTTCTGAACATTTTTCAGTATATTTTAATGGCATCATGCTAACTGGACCTGTGATCAGGAATTGGCAAGTATGTTTATTGCCATATTAAGTTAAAAACCTGGTATTTGGTGGAAGACAAATCCCATGAAATCTTAGGAGCCTGCCACATGGGTGAAATTTTTCTTATAATCCCAGAATTCACTTATCTTACCATGGACCTTATCACCCATAAGTAGTCTGCCTGAATAAAGACAATAAAAGCCTATTAAGGGCTCCACTAAGGAACCAGCTGAATTCAACTCTTTGAGAAATTCTGATGTCCTCAGTTTGCAATATATGCACTGGCCTCCTGCCTGACATAGTGTGCTGTATCCCCATTTTCCCATATATATCATTGTGGGATCCAATTGGTGAAAACAGAAGGGGTATAAGTTACTGACACTCTTAGATACCCACTTTCAGAGTCTTAAATTTAACAAGGTACATATCCTTGTTCCTGGAGAAGATGCAATAACTGAGGGGGGCACCATGTGGGTTGCACTGAAATGGAACCAATATTTTGTACTCTTTATGCCAGTGAAAAAGCAGGAAAGAAAAGTTACTCTTCTGGCTGGAATACTTGACTCTGATTATCATGAGTAGCTAGGGATGTTACTATAGAGGTGGAGCAGGGAATACTATGTCCTGGTCACTGATGACTCAACAAAGCATTCCTTAATGCTTGCATACCAAATGATAACTGTAAATGGGTAATTGTGGCAACCAAAGCCCAACAATACCAAGACAGCTATCAGTTCAGAATCGTGAATATCATAGTAATCCCACCAGGAAAAAACCATATCTTAAATATTACTATTATAATCATTTTGGGTGCCATGAACAATGCCTTTATAACATGGTGAACTTTGTTAATAGTAGTTATATGTGTTTTGGCTGCTTCACTGACTAGCTATTCCCCATCTCTCCCTCTCCTTAGGTCTCACTATTCTTCATGACACAATGTGCTAGTTTGAAACTATATGTACTCCAGAAAATCCATGCCCTTTAGTTCTCATTCAATATTGGTGGGTGGGACCTTTTTGATTTTTCCATGAAGATGTGATCCATCCAATTATGGGTGGTAACCTTTGAATAGGTGTTTTCCATGAAGATGTGTCTCCACCCATTTAAAGTAGGGTTTCTTACTGGAACCCTTTTAGACGGAAACATTTTGAAAAAAGCTTGAGAGCCACCAGAACCATCAGAGACAAGACAGCCAGAGATCTTTGTAGATGATGAAGGAAAACACCCCTTGGGGAAGCCCTCTGTAAGGACAGAAAGCTAGCAAACATCATCATGTGTCTTTCCAGCTGAAATAGAAACCCCAAACATTATTAGCCTTCTTAAACCAAGGTGTCTTTATTTGGATGCCTCAATTTGGACACTTTCATGGCCTTAGAATTGTAAAGTTGCAACTTAATAAATTCCCCTTTTAAAAAATCCATTCCGTTTCTGGTATGGCACATTCTAGCAGCTTTCAAACTAGAACATATAATAATATTGAAATTAGGCCTATTAATAACTTTATGATGGTTTCTAAAAGAAAGGATGAAATAAACAGTTGCATTTCTCTCACTTTAAATCAAAAGCCAGAAATAATTAAGCTAACTGAGGAAAAGATCTTAAAACCCAGACTGACTGAAAGCTAGTCCTCTTTCCCCAGTTAATAAAGTGATGATTACAAAGGAAAGCTATTGAAGAAAAACAAAAGTGCTACTACTGTGAACCCCTGAATGGTAAGAAAACAAACCATACTTACTGCTGATATAGAGAAAGTTTCAGTAGTTTGGATAGAAAATCAAACCAGCCACAACTTTCCCTTAAACAAAATCCAAATCCAACAAGAAGGCCCTGACTCTCTTCAATTCTGTGAAAGCTGAGAGAGGCAATGAAGCTGCAAAAGAAATTTCTGAATTTAACAGAGATTAGTTCATGAAGTTTAAGGAAAGAAAAGTACAAGGAGAAGCAGAAAATGCTAATGTAGTAGCTGCAAAAATTTGATCAGAGTATCAAGCAAAGTGAATTGATGAAAGTGATTACACTGAACAACAGATTTTCAGTGTAGATGAAATAGGTTTATACTAGAAGAAAATAACATTTAGAACCTTCATGGCTGGAGATAAGAAGTTAGTGCCTAGATTCTAAGCTTCAAAGGACAGATTGACTTTTTATTAGTGGTTAATGAATCTGTTGACTTTAAATTGAAGCCAGTGCTCATTTACCATTGTGAAAATCATAGAGCCCTTGAGAAGTATATAGCCTACTCTGCCTGTGCTATGTAAAGGGAACAGCAAAGTCTAGATTAGAGCACATCTGCTTACAATATGGTTTATTGAATGATTAAATCCACTTTTGAGACCTATTGCTCAGAAAAAACATATTCCTTTCAAAATAGGACTACACATTGGCAATGTGTCTAGTTACCTAAGAGCTCTGATGGAAATATACAAAGATAGCAATGCTGTTTTCATACCTACTAGCACAACAAATTCATTCTGCAATACATGGATCAAGGAGTAACTTTGAATTTCAATGTATTTTTATTTAAAAATGCATTTCATAAGACTATAACTGTCATAGATAGTAATTCCACAGATGAATCTGGGAAAAGTAAATTGAAAATCTTCTGAAATATCTGATTCTTAGGACAAGGTCAAAATATCAAAATTGAGAGGTGTTTGGAATATGTTGATTTCAGCCCTCATGGATAAGTCTGAGGGGTTCAATATTTCAGCTGAAGAAGTAATTGCATATGGAGTGAAAATGGCACAAGAAGTACTAATAGAAGTGGTCACTGAATGGCTTCATTCTCATGATATAATTTTAATGAATGAGAAGTCACTTCTTAAGAATGAACAAAAAAGTGGTTTCTTGAAATAGATTTTATATTTGGTGAGGACAGTATGAACATTGTTAAAATGATAACAAGGTATTTAGAATATTATATGAACCTAATTGATAAAGCAGCAGCAAGAATAAAAGATTGACTACAATTTTAAATGTTCTTTTGTGTGTATAATGTACTATCTCATGCTACCAAGAAATCTTTTGTGAAAGTAAGAGTCAATGTGGCAAACTTCTTTGTTGTCTTATTTTAACAAACTGCCACAGACACCCCAAGCTTCAGTAAACACCATCTTGATCAGTCAGCAGCCATGAATATCAAGGCAAGACCTCTCACCAGCACTAAGTTCATGACTTGCTAAAGGTTCAAATGATGGTTGGCATTTATTTGTTAGCAACAAAGTATTTTTAATTAAAGTATGTATATTGTTTTTTAAATTTTTAATTATTTTTATTTTTTCTATGCTGTATTATCAGGGGTCACATTTCATTCATTTTCCATGTGACTATCCTGTTATTGCAGTACCATTTTTTGAATTTTTTTGCATAATGTATTTTTTACATATGATATCATACACTTAATAGTCTACAGTATAGTGTATATATAACTTTCACATGCACTGGGACACCAAAAAAAGTGACTCACTTTATTGCAATATTCACTTTATTACAGTGGTCTGAAAATAAATGTACAATATTTACAAATTATTCTTGTTATCTGTGGCCTTGACTAACATACTTCCTTTTATTTTACCTATCAAATATTGCAAAGAAGCCAGTGAGGTGAAGGAGATAATTCCCTAAATGTTACATCTTCCCTAACAAAGGTGTGTAATTGGGCACAGTGTCCACCACAAAAAAAATGACTCTCATTCAGACAATTCAAACCCCAGGGGCTGGAAAACAGAAACATCTTAAGCCCACTTTCTACCTCAGAGTCTGACTCAACCATGCCTCTGGCATGGACAGTGTCTGCTGAGAATTAATGGTACCACACCATTTTATGCTGGTGGCTGACAAATAGCAACTGTTAGGGAGGATAGGAGAAGCACAGAGTAAAAAGCCTTCACAGGAAGCTACTGAGTCTCATCCTCAGTGAAACTTGATATTGATTACACTTTCTTCCTGAGACTTAGGTCTATCTAATCTGGAGAAATCTTGTTGGGGTCAATCATATCTGGGGAACTCTCCTCAAAATAAAAGTTCTATATATTCAGGATTAGAAATAGAAAAGAACAGCTAAATTCTAATCAGTTAAGCAGAAGCTATGCTACAGGTCATGAATAAGTTGAATAATAAGGACAGTGTGCTGGTTTGAAAGAGTTGTGTATTCCATAAAAAACATGTCCTGATTTAATATTGTAGGATTAAAAACTTTGAGAAGATTGTTTCTATGGAGACTGACCCACTTATTTGTGGGTGTGGCCATTTGATTAGATGGAGGTGTGACTCCACCCATTCAAGGTACGTCTTGATTAGCTAACTTGAGTCCTATAAAAAGGCAGACATTTTGGAGAAGACACAGTTGCCTCGCAGGTGACAAAGATGCAGATATTTGAAGAAGCTCAGAGGGCTGAGGAAGAGAGTAGATGCACATGACACCCTTGGGGAATCTGTTTGAAACCAGAAGCCAAAGACCTCAGCAATGCCAGCCATGAGACTTCTTAACTGATAGAGGTGATCTGGACCCATTGGCCTTTCTTGAGTCATGGTACCTTTCTCTAGATGCCTTATTTTGGAACATTTTTACAGCCTTAGAACTGTAAACTTGTTTACCCATTTATGGTATATTGCATTCTTGCAGATTTAGCAAACCAAAACAAATAGATAGAGAACAAGTCCAACCAACAAGAAAACCCTAGGTAAAAGAGAGACAACAAACTCCAGAATAAATTTATCAGGGAAATTAGATGCCTAGACTCCAGCAAAAGTTCATGAGTCATACCAGGAAACATGAAAATATGGCCCAAAGGAACAAATCAACACTGAAAATGACACAATGTTCAAACAAAATTTTTAAATCAAATCAATGAGTTGAAGGAAGATATAGTAAAAGAGATGAAAGACATAAAGAAGATATTTGGTGACCATTAAGAAGAACTTGAGTGTAGGAGCAAGGGTTAAAACAAGACCTGTGGAATTTGTTGGGAGCAGCTGATATCAGAGTGATGGTGATGGCAGTAAACTGTGGAGACTGTTATCTGCTTAATGGAGAACAGTCTGGGATGAAGAGAATGTTTGTTATCCCCAAATGGTTATGTTAAGTATGAAGGAAGAGAGAACTGAAAGATAACAGCTCTGTTCCCTCAGGAAATGCATGCATGCTTTTTGTCACCCTCCAGTATATAAGCAGGATCTGGTTAAGAATTAAGTTGTCTGTTGTCACTAATCTTCAGACCCCCTGATCCCATCTCTCTCTCTTGTTGTTCCTTAATATCGTTTGAGCTCCGGTCCTTGGGAAGTAACACTTGAGAGCTTGAAAAAACAAACTGCAGAACTTATGGGAATAAAAGCACAATTCAGGAGATGAAAACCACAATAGGTATAGATTTTAAATAACTAAGGAGAAGTTATTCACTTATTAAGATTTTTAAATTCAACTACTTAATAAGGAACTTAATAAGAAGTTCCTTAAATCATGTAAGTTATTAAACTTCACATAATTAAATAATAATATTTTAAAGATATATCTTCTAAAGACATTGAATTTGTTATGTGAAATTTTCCCATGTCCAGATAGTTTAACCTATTCTTACTCTCAACTATTAGAGAAAAAATGATAACAATTTTATACAACTTCTTCCAAATATCCTTCTATTAGACAATTATTTCTCTGATAATTGTAATATACAATGAAATTTTCCATATAGGTCATCATATTATCTCTGATTACAAGCAAATTTATTCCTTCCTGTCCAATCTGTGTGTTTTTGTTTAAATTAAGAAGGTTAGCAGAGTTTCAGGTTATGATCACCATTAAAAAATCATTTGTGGGACAGTGCAATGGTGGCACAGTGGGAGAAATCTTGCCTTGCATGCCAGAGACCAGTGTTTGATTCCTGGAGCTTTCCCACGCCAAAAAAGAAATCTTTTGTAGGCTTTATACAAGTAACACAACTTAAGAAATGTTATTCACATAAATTCCTAGGGCTGTGTAACATAGTATTATAGCTATATTGTTTCAAACAGCAGAAATTTTTTGCCTAACACTTTTGCAGGTAGAAGTCAAAAAATCAAATAGCAGAGCCATGCTCCCTCAAAAACCTGTAGGGGAGAATCTTTCCTTTCTTCTTCTATCTTCTGTTTGCTAGCTGTCCTTGGTGTTTCTTGGCCTACACAAGCATCACTCTAGTCTCTACCTCCATCTTCACATGGACTTCCCTTTTTTCTGTCTCTGCATTCTAACTTCCCTCCACCTACAAGGAAGTCATATTAGATTAGGGACCATCCTAATCCAATTTTATTTCATTTTAACTAATCTTCAAAGACTATTTCCAAATAAGGGCACATCACAAGACTAGGCATTAAGATAGAACATATATTGAAGGGGAAGGGGACAAAATTCAACAACAAAAAGTCAATTATAATAGATCAAAAAATATGAAATCCTTAAGATAAATGTGATATAACATGGTGAAAGACATGTACATGGAACATTATAAAATATGCTGCTAATATAGAAGACCTTGATGGAAATACTGTTTTTAGGAATTGGATGTCTCAATTTTATCATGATTTCAACTCTTCTTGTACTGATCCCTAGGTCAATGCAATCCCAGACAAAATCTAATTAACAATTATTTTCATAAATTAACATGCTTCTTTTAATATTTATATGGGAATGTAGTAGATATAAAATGTACCCTAGATTTTAGAGAGGGAAAACTTGAAGAATTTATAATGCCTGATATCAAGATATATTATAAAACTGCAATGATCAAAACAGCATGGTTTTCATAAATTAGATGGGTTGTCAATAGAATAGTGTAGAAATTATAATTGTAGACCAGCATGTACATTCTCAAATAAGTCTCAACACAGTTAAGTAGGGAATCAGTAAAAAAAAAACAATAGACTTTTTGACCAATGATTATGAAACAATTGGACATCAGTACCCATACCTCACTCATCATACAAAATTAATTCAAAGTGGATATTAGACCTATACTTAAAATATGAAATCCATGTTTGGATTGTGATGCCTGCCTTTAGTTATCTTTGTCAGATATTCTTGACTAATACAGGCCAATCCATCCAATCCAGGTTATATTATATTTCTTCCTTTCTCTGGTGAACTAGCTTAGCACAGAGCTCACAGAGTTCCCTGAACCACTCTGAATCTGATGGTAGCATCTTGTGCTCTCCAGGGAATCAATGCCAGAGCAAGGCCAAATAAAAGCTATAAAGGAAATGCCCAGGCACAAAAGGAAAGTTGCCATGGACAGAGGCATTGGGATATTTGGTGAGGATCACGTAGACATGTCTCTGGGAATATAATCTCTAAAAGCTTTCAAAGAACTATTAATTTTTGCATTGCCACAGATGTTTATATTCTGCTCTTCCAGACAAAATTTGTTTTATGTTTAAAATAGATGACTCCTAGGACTTAAACACCTGTGTTAATATTTTGTGGGTCTTTCAAATTCTTTTTTGTTTATTTTAGTTTGAGCTAGTATGAAGATGTTAAATCTTTTAAAGGTTCCAGCTTGCTTTTCCATGGAATAAAGATCCACTTCTCTTTGCAAACTTATAGAAGGTTCTAAGGCATTTTGAAATTTCAAACATATTTTTGAGAATTATCCTAGTTTTGTTTGTTACTGGTTTATAGTTCTCCACATTTATTTCAATTCAGATAATGAAGAAGAACTAGCGGAGTGAGTATCTCAGGAGGAATTCTTCCTAATGCAACCTAAATCTAACCTTGAAGCTATTCAGACTTCTTGGTCATTAAATTACACATGCCACTTTGGTTTGGAGATATTCCCACTAACCAGGTTTCAGAAAGTTTATGTGTCATTTACATTAATTCCATCTAAATTCAGTTGTAAGAACGCACCATCTCTTGGAGCATAAGGTAAATTTTATTACTCTAAAAGTGCTTCAGTGCATTATGAACAATCCAACTTCTAATTGAGAAGAGTAGAGTTAACATTATTAAAATTTTCAGGCTGGCAGTAAATTTCAGAGTCCCACTTGAGTGTTCATATATCTTCCACAATACTCTTATAAAGGAATATCTGCATTTATATTTGCTATCAAAAATAAGAAGGTTTTACTGTTTCAAACAAACTTCATTACTATATATGACATGCATCTGGTCAACTAATGTAGGTTCATAAGATGGCATATTCTGATACCGCTAGGAGAAAATTGAACTTTTATGGAAATTGTACTTGCCACTAAGAACGTCAGGTTTTATTATGCTATACCATATACAAAGAGGACTGTAGATTATTTTTTCAACTTATCAAAGAAGTAAAGTCATAATTTCCCATATCTATATATTTATAGGACAAAAACCAGACTAGTAATTAGTGTTAGGAATTGCCTAAGATTTTCTAAGATAGAAACTCTATCACCAAAATGACTGTTTATTCACTAATGGATTGTAGAAATTGAAATTCACTTGATTACTCATTAATTCTAGGTTGTGCTTTACTTTTTTTCCTAATTATTTCTTTATTGGAATTACTCATGCACATTTACAGGAGAATCTCAGTAGTTTCTAAACTGCTTGATCAAAGAAGAAACAAGTGAAACAAGGCTTGTGGCATAAGACACATATGACACTAAGGTATTTCATATTACTTCACTTATTCCTTATAATTCTGAATTGATAATAATTTCTTAATTGCATGATGAAGGAAAAAGGGGCTTAAGGAGATAAGGCAGTGAGTGCATCATTCAGTACAGCACAGTTTATCTTGCACTTCCCTATCTTTCTATCTCTGTCTTTCTTCATTCATGTCTGCAATTCTTTAATAGGCAGTTCGATGTCTGATTATTTGGCCAAGACTATTGTACATTTTAATGACAAATATTCTTCTTACCTGAAATTACTCACTTTTCCCTTTTACTTCTGCTAACAGCAGTGATCTTAATAGCATGCTCCCTCAGATTGCAGGATGAGACTTTAGGAGCTATTGTGGATTTAATACTCATCATAATCTATTAAACAAGTCAGAATAGTAAATTAAGGAATATGGAATTTTGGAAGAAATGAAGTATAATTATATAAAAATGTTTTAGAGACTGAGAATTCTAATTTATATAGCTGCCTGTTATAGCTTTACATAAAGATTCAGGAAAGCTGACTGGGTGATCTAGTAATGTAAGGAATTCCATAATCTTTTCTACTGAGATGAGGATTGACAGAAGTTCCTCCCAGGGAAGTACCCCATGACACACTTATGCATGAGACACAACACCAAACTAACAAAGAATCCAGATATCTATCTTCTGGTATCAACAGTATATCATATACAGATTCTGAAAATTCCCTGAGATTCCTGTAATCTAGCTCACTTTTACTAGAAATCATGGACTTAAATTAATTGTTTGCTCTTCTTTAAGTAGTCCAACAACTTACTTTTATAATAATTATCTTTAAATAAATTTATTGTTAGTAAATGATTATATTTGACAATTAACAATATATCATTTCATTAACAATCAATTGGTGTCAGTCACAGTAAATAAAAGATAGAATTATGAGCCATTATTTAATATTCAGTATTACTTTGCAACAGTTAACTGTTAAATGCTCTGTGCCTGATTACAATTTTCTCAGTAGGTTTACCAAATTAAAGTTTACCAATGTAAACTGGGTGCTTTAAACGTCTGTATTTTCCAGTTCATACTGGAAGAAGGAAAGTTGACCCTATGGCTAAGGCAGTCCATTTAAAAATATTCAAAACTGTTTTATTTTTATTGGGTCACTAAAACATTTGTTGTTTTCTAAACAACACAATAGGAAGGAAATGTGGTTTTGATTCTCAAACTACATTTAAACTTTAACCTCTATCAGTCAAATGGTACAAAATACATAATTATTCACATTATATGACAATTCCAGAATATTTTTGTAAGACTAGATGTGATAAAAGAAAAAGCAACATAATTCCATAAGGAAAGAATAATTAATATTTTCAATATGTGTCTACCTGTTATTGGGATAAATTTTATATTGTGATCATACGTAAATTTTTTATTCAAATTATTTTTTCTTTTCAGACATTAAACTCATTTATGCACAATATGAACAAACTGAAATATATGGAAAGTCAAAACAATATTTCAGAATTCGTTCTTTTGGGACTTTCTTATGATCAAGACATAGAAGTATTTTGCTTTGTGCTCTTTTTATTCTGTTATGTTTCCATCTTGGCAGGAAACTTCCTGATTCTTATCTCCATTCGATGTAGCTCCCTTTTTCATCAACCCATGTACTATTTCCTCACCCATTTATCCTGTGTGGACATCTGCTACACTTCTAGTGTTACACCCAAACTTATCAGTGACCTGTTGGTGGGGACAAAAACCATTTCCTACAATAATTGCATGTTACAAGTCTTTACTATGCACTTCTTTGGAAGTACTGAGGTTTTCATTCTTACTGCCATGGCCTTTGATCGTTATGCTGCTATCTGCAAACCTCTGCACTACATGGTTATTATGAACAGGACAAGATGCAATCTTCTTATCCTAGCTGCTTGGGCTGGAGGAGCTGTCCATTCCTTTCCTCAATTGTCTATGACAGTCCAGTTGCCTTTTTGTGGTCCAAATGTAATTGATCATTATTTCTGTGATATTTTCCCACTGCTAAAAGTTGCCTGTATTGATACCTACATCACAGGTGTCCTTGTCGTTGCCAATTCAGGTATGGTTGCCTTAGTAACCTTTGTTGTCTTATTTGTTTCTTATGTCATTATATTGTTAAGTTTAAGAAATCATTCAGCTGAAGGAATTCGCAAAGCCTTATCTACCTGTGGGTCTCATATCACAGTGGTTATCTTATTCTTTGTGCCTTCAATCTTTGCTTACCTTAGACCACCTAACACCCTGAGGATAAAATATTTGCACTGTTTTACACTATCATTGCTCCTATGTTCAATCCCTTAATCTATACTCTGAGAAATACAGAAATGAAAAATGCCATAAGAAAAATTTGGTGTCAAATGTTATTTTCAAAGTAAGCATACAATTAATGTAGAATCAGAAAGCCAGGGATTAATTATTTTATTGCTATTATGAATGTAATAGATGAGGTTAATAGGACTTGCAGTTTTTCTGTAATTACAAATCAAATATTAATTCTACCACACAAAAAAATGGTTCATAAATATAATTAATTTTGTGGAGTAGTGAGATAGTACTGAAGGATACCTGTAAAAAATTATCTGAGTTTAAGCAATTAAGGCAATTTTACATTGAAGAGTGAATTTTAATGAAAAAAATTACTGACAGTTTTACCTAAAAATTCAGGCTGCTAGGAAGTCCACAATGTGATAGGTTACCAAATTTATGTTTTAATGGGGAAATTAAATCTAGAGTTTAAGTAATAATTTTTAATTATATTTGATATTTATCTATACATCATTTTTTGATCAATAAGCAATCCAGTATGATACATATGACTTAAAGTATTTACTGGGAGTCAGCTCTCCTGGATTCCCATTAAAAAAGAGCTAGAGAAATAGTTTGAAACTCAATAATTCATAAAGCTGATTACAAAATTAATGGTGTTCCACATATTGACCAGAATTGAAAATTTTTCCCACAAAGCTTAGGGAACTGAATTATTTAATGTAAATGTTGACCCACCCCAATCTACCTAAAATTGGAAAGTAAATTGTTAGCCACAGGTTCCAGAGACAAAGACATTTCATATTAGCATGAAAAATAATATGCAAAAATTTTAAAAAGATGTGGTCTAAAAACACAGAAATCTGAGAGAAGAAAGCATTGTGATACAATAACAAAGCAAATTATCTAGTAAATATCCTGTAGATGAGACTTTAGGGAAAGATTTCCTGAAGAAATCAAAAGAAAATTAGAAAAAATATCATTCCTAAATGATTATTTCTTAGGACACAGAACAACTTCTCATAAATGAGAAGGGCATAGAAAAGGGCATTATATGAAAAGGAAAGTAATTAAAATGCAGAAAGGTTTCAGCATACATATATATGCTAATTTTGGAGGTCCTACATGAATAAGGATAAATGATGAGAAAAAAGGATAAATGATAAGAAAAAATAACAATGGAGATAAAATTACATAGAGCTCTTTTGGTAGAAAGCAAGTCAGAAATTATTATTTTGTCATGTTACTAATAAAGGAGAAAATCTATTGCCATATTTAATTTGTCTTGGAAAAATCACCACAAGAAGCTGTAGCAAAGTCTAAAGATTTGAGGGAATGGTATGGATCATGAGACATTTTATTACCAGACTATTTGTAGTTCATTATTTAGGGAAGAGAAAAATAAAACCTTACATTTAATAATCTCATGGTGTAACAGCATGTAACTTTCATGTAAAAACTGTCTAGAAGTATTCAAATATAACAGTTCTTTTCTTTATTTTAGTGCATAACTTTTTTCACAGGTGCAAACATTTCTTGCATCACTAACAATTACTAATGAATAATGAAAGAAGTGATGTCTAGAAGAACAACCCCTTAACATATATCCCCAAGTGTAAACCAAGGGGGGGAATGGAATCTAGCAGATTTATCAGACTCCTGCATCCCTTTACGTATTTATTTCCTACATCAAGGTAATACTACTTTCCCAATTGATCCTGACCCTCACATTTTATAAAGCACATGAACCATTCTAACTCTGTGCATAGGTTCCCATTTCTCCAGATTTTTATCCCTGTCCTGGCATTTGTTATATCTCAACAGAATGTTTGCATTAATTCCACACAGCATTCTGATTGAGTTTCTACTGCTTATAGCCTGTAGGAGATCTAGGAAAATCCACATTGGCAGCAATGTTTGCCTTTAGTGCCAGCATCTTCTCTTTTGATGATTTATTTCTATTCCAAAAGATATTAGATCTGACTTTCTAGCTACTCATAGTTATGTTTGATTTGGTTTAATGTATCACTTATGCAAAGAATATGAGGACTTTTTAAAGTGTCTAGGTGACACGTACTTGGGTGTTTATGCTGAAAGTGTCTGCATGTGTGCATGGCATGGGTGGATGAGCGTTTCTTGATGAGGAGTCAGAGGAAAAATCCTTGCCATCAAAGAGATTGCTGTTCAGAAGAACATTTTGTGTCTAAACTGAAGTGGATGTGTATTTTCACCTTAAGTCCAAGGATAATTTATCTGTCTCTCCTTGTGATTAATTTTACTCATCTGCTCTTTGAAATTGTTTTTAAGTAGTAGCAGACACAGTAGAAGTGTGACCATATGCTCATGATTCTCATTCTCTCTGCTAAAACCTGGTATGAACCTCTAACTACTTCTTATTGATGATATTTTGTTGATAATCATGCAGACTGATAGTACTTTAAATAGATATATAGTAGAATATTTGGATTATAATTTATGATAGATTTAGTAGATGCCCTCAAAGAGTGTGTCAAGATATATTTTCTTTTTGCAATTTTGCACTAGTAACAGCATCACATAAGAATTCCACAATATTGGTAATTTGTGTTTTTATGTTTTTTAATTGATCATACTAAAGACTTCTGAATTTTATTAATCCTGTCATAAAACCAATTTTTGGTTTTGTTGATATTCTATATTTAGAACCATCATTTATGTCATAGATGTGTTTCCTTATTTTTATTATACTCTTGTCTTTATATTATTTGGATTTAATTTGCTTTTATTTTCATACATATTGATACCTAGGGCACTTAGATCACTGATTACCAAACATTTTATTTCTTAAGGACAGTTATATCAGTATATGAATTGTACAGATTTTAAGAAGAAAATAAGGGAATATTATTGACACATTAAGGCCAATAAATTTAAGAACTTAAATTTGGAAAAAAAATTAGATCATTGCTCTAATGATATAAATTACAAAGCACATGAAAAATAAATAGTGATTTAATTAGTCCTATATCTTTTAAAGAAATTGTACATGTTGTTTCAGTGTTCCCACAAAGAATCTCCAAATCCATATAGCTACACATGTAAATTCTATCAAGCATTAAAATAGAAACAATACGAATTCTACACAAACAGTTCCAGTAAAAGGACCAAAATAGAATGTAACAACTCATTCTATTAAGCCAACATTTCTCTGATACTCATAAAATACAATGGATTTTCTTTACATTAGTTAGGATTTAATTCTTAGGCAATCATATTACCAGTAAATCAGACAATTTTACCTCTCTCATTCAATCTGGATGATGCTTTTAAAAATAAATGAGATTAACAGATTTGGGGAAAGTGAAATGAATATATAAAATTGACTATAAAGATTTTCCTTTTTAAATATTTTAAGATCTTACTTTTAACAAATTATTAGGCAGTAATTTTAAAATGCTCTTATAAAGGCATAACAATACTTAATACATTAATTTTAATATCTATTAGTAGTTAATTAAATATGAAACATGTGTAAAGCATCTACACTGAGAACTATATGACTTTAAAAGAGAAAATGAAAGATTGCTATAATATATAGAACAACACTGTAATCATAAATGAGACAATTAAATATTTTTAAAATACCTTTGCACAAGCACAAAATTGATTCCTATATTTAATGCTATACTTCCAAATAAATCCAAGCTAGCTTTTAGGTTTTTTTCCTTTAGAAATTTAACATCTAATTCCAATATTTACTTGGAAATGCAATGCATCTAGATTAGCCTACAAAAATTTAAAAATTAGCAAATTTGGAGAAATTGACTGATTGCAATACATTATAAAACTACAGTTACAAAATCAGTTGAACAGCTTAGAGAATACAAAAGTAGATCCACACATACATGATCAAGTAAATCTAACAAAGACTGTAGGCAACTCAGTGGAGAATGGATAGTGTTTTCAACAAATGTTGGTGGGACAATTGGATACCCACACACAAATAAGGCTTGACCTGTAGCTCACATATTATATACACATTAATTTAAAGTGGATTATGGATGTTTACGAAAATAAAGAATAGTTAGAATGAAACACAGAAGAAAATCTCCACATCCTTGAATAAGGCAAAGACTTGTTAGATAAGACAAATTTTGAATCCACTGCTATCTACCCCACTTTCAGAGAAACCTTCTCTTACTTGCTTAAAAAAAGTTTCTCTTTCAATTTCTTAGAAAACCCACCTCCTTATGATTACTAATGAGACACTTGCTTCATTTAGAGATAAGTTCCTGTTTTCTGCTTCACTGCAGAATAACCTAAGACAATTTATCAACATTTGGGCATGCTCAAATAGAAGAAACTCTTACCTACTGTTGCCTATATTTAATTATAATAATAAAAATCATGCCCATTCAACACATTAAGTTTCCATTTTGGAAATGCAATTTATAAACTGACAATGATTTGTAACAGTTCATGTTTCACTTAACCATCTTTACTGAACTATGTCATCTCAATCCATTCTCTCCCATTTCCCTAAGCCACCCCCCTCCAAGATACATAAAAAGTCCCAATCCTATATAGCTCAGTGACACAGGTTTGAGCTTGCTCCTGTCTCTTTGGTCGGCCCCCTTGCAATACACTCTTCATTTTCTTGAAATCCTGACGTCAAAACATTGACTTCTATGCATATTTGGCAACAAGTCTACTTGGGTGATAACAATTTGGTGAATGCTAAGGGAACATAAAGGTCTTAGGATCCCTTGCATGAGGATCTGCAACCCCTTTGGGATGGAGTTTCACAGTTGTCAAACTTGAGTGGCTGCCTAGGCCAATTAGTCTAGAGTCTCGACAATTGGAACTCTCCTGGTTCCACTGTCATTAAAGACCATTCAGTGCAGTTTAATTTTGAAAAGAAAAGCTGTATTATGAATATATACATACACACATACACACACACACACAGAGATATAAAACTCTGTATATATCTTAAAATTTTTGAATTTGTAGTTTCAAATCTTCCCAATGGGAAACCCCTTGTCCATATAGCTTAACTCATGAACTGCACTAAATATTAAAGAAGAGATAATATCAATTCTACAAAATTATTTCCAGAAAAGGTGAGAATAGAATACATCTGAACTTATTATATTAGTCCAGAATTTCTCTGATAGCAACTATTCTAAATTTTCCTTACATTTATTATTACTTTCCATAGACAATAACATCACCTGTGAAAATAAACAGGCTTTTGTTTCTTCCTATCCATTCAGGCTGTTTATTATTTTTTTTTACATAAGGGAACATAGCAGAGTTTTGGACAGAAGATATATGTACAAAATGAGCAATTTTTGTACTAGTAACAAAACAAGAAAATGAATTTTTAAATGTCACTCAGAAAGACATTAAAATATGCAACACTTAAAGTAAGCAATACTTAAAATGTGTGCAGCACAAATGCTCTTAAAAACTACTGAGCTTTGCCTAAAGAAATTACAGCATATCTTAATATATGAAATGAAATTCTGTGTTGAAAGAGCAGAAGCATCAACCTTATTAAGATGCTAATACTTCCTCCAAATTAATCCCTAGACTCAATGCAATTACTTCAAAATCTGAGTATGCCTTTCCCCCCTAAAATTTAAAACTAAGTTTAATATTTAAATGATATGCAAATGATCTAGATCAGCCCACACAAACTTATAAAAGAAATAGTTTGGTGAAATTACACTTCCTGATTTCAAGTTATGTTATAAAGCAAAAAAATCAAATCAGTGTAATATTTTAAGATGAACAATTAGATTAATGGGACATCCTAGAAAGTGCAGAAATACTTGTAAAGAACTGTAAGCAATTCAGTGGAGAAATGATAAATTTTACAACAAATGATTGTGGAATCATTAAATATTCATATGCACAGAAAATATTTATACTTCATACCATTTAAAAAGTTCATTCAAAGTGGATCATAGACAATTATGAAAAATAAAAATAAATGACTTAGAATAAAACATAGAGGAAAATTTCCATGGTATTGGATTACTAAATAGTTGCCAGCTATGATATGAAAGTCTGATCCATAAATAAATAAAATAAAATGATAAACTGAACTTCATCAAAATGAAAACTGTTGGTATAAGAGTGAGATTGTTAACATTACAAATGATCAAGTTACACTCAGAAAAAAAGATTTTAAAATCATATAGATATTTAAAAACTATTCAAAATATATACATGTCTCTGAAAGCCTCCAAAAGAACAAAATTAACAACCCAATAAAATATGAACAAATAATTTATCAACTATGATAAACTCATTGAAAATAAGTATATGAGAAAAGGTGCTAGACACTGTTGAGTATTAGGGGAATACAAATGAATGCCACAGTGGTACTGTTGCATATTCATTACAATGGGTAAAATTAAAGACTGATAATATCAAGTGTTGGTTAGTATGTGGAGTAATTAAACTCTAATATGTTTCTTGTGGGCATGTAAAATGCAAAACCACTTCTGAAAAAATGTTTTGACATTTATTTAAAATATTAAATTAACACTTCCTGTATGACCAGAATTCAACTGCTCTAACTCTGAGTCTCAGGTGTCACATAAAAATGCAAAGTTATTTCTAAGATCTGGGTAAATATGCAGCAGTTTTTTCCATTAAAATATTTGTGCATGAACACTTAAAGCAGCTTTATCAGTGATAGCCGAAATACGGACTCAAGAAAATGTCCATTAGTGGGAAATGGGCAAAAAAAAAATGTGGCCTTTTCATACCTAAGAATATTCTCCAGCAAATAAAAAGTATTGATATATGCACAGTATGAATGAACCTCAAAATACATAATTTATGTGAAAGAATCCAAATCCATTCCCCATCTCAGAGTTCATACCGTGTTTTTGTTTTACACAATTCTAAAAAATTCAAATTAATCCATATTGACAGAAAGCAGATCAGTATTTTCCTGACCATTGCCAGAGGAGCAGTGTTGGGGATCAGATCATGCCCTCTAAAAATGGGATTTTCAGATAACAACCCCTGGTCCTGTGGATGTGAGTTTATTTTTATGAGTAGGATTATTGAAGATGTTACTAGTAATTCTGTACCCAATCTGAATGAGGGTTGGCCTTAATCCAATATGGCTGAAGTCCTTATAAGCAAGGGAAAGTTGCCCCATAAAGAGAAGGCACAGAAGAAGTAAGAAGCTGGAAGTCAACAGAAACAGGAAGAGAAAGGAAGAGATGTTACTATGTACATTGCTGTGTGACTGAAAAGCCAAGGAACCCTAAAGATTGGCAGCTATCTGGAAAATATCCATCCCCAGAGATAGCTCTACAATCATGATCCAAAATATTCATGTTGTTAACCCAAACCATTGTATGGTATGTGTTTTAGCAGTGTAGAAACTAAAACAGGTGGAAAGTTAGAATTACAAAGGACAAAATCAAGAAACTTTGCAAGAGTGATGGTATATTCAGTTTTTTCATTATGATGATGTTTTTATATGTATATACATATGGCAGAACTTTTCACAACGCATTCATTATGCAAGTTTTTTTTAATTGTAACGACACTTTAATACATCTGTTTAAAATATGTTATTTGAATCTGATTCTGTTATTGCTTCTCTGGCCATTCTAGGACTTCCAGAATTTAGAAGAGACTCTAATACCATCTTCAGTTTTATTTCTTCATGAATGCATTTTAACTTTCCAGATATGTGCAAACTTGCTACTTTCTTCCATTTAGAAAAATTACCAAATACTCTCATTTTTGGAAATAAATTCAGATAATATATGGAACAGAGAGATATTGGAAGGGGATTTGGGAGAAGAAGAAGTAAAATGAACTCTCAGAAGACCATGGTGGAAAGAAAAGACATGAATCAGGAATTGGGTCTGTATGTGAGCACATGCATATATTTGTAAGGCATACCTGTGGGTGTGTTTGTAGAAGAAGAGTGGTTAGAAGTATGATCAGCTACCTCCTTTTCTGTATTAAGACAGGACCATATAAGTGAAGTGTGGTCAGCAGCAGCCATTATTATAAAATTCAAGGCATTGGAAATATTACTTGTTTTAATGAGAATCCTTATCACCTGTGTACAGAATTCTTCAGACATTTCCCTTTTACTTCTGTTAAAAGCAGTGATCAAATTAGCATTTTCCCTCAGAATTCAGGACGGATTTTAAGAGATGTTGTAGATTCAATGCCATTACAATCTAGAAAACAAGCAAGAAGCTTGACTTAAGGAATGCACATTTTGATAAAAGTGAAGGAAATTATTTCAGAATGATTTGAAATTGAAAATGCTGGACCACATATTTATATTAACAGCAAAACCTATGTAAATATTCAGAAAGGCCAACTAGGTGATCTGGTGATCTATCACCTTCCATATTCTTTGTTAATGATATGAAGATTTATAGCAGTTTCTCTCACTGCTGTCCTCCAGGACACCCTCCCCAATCAACTCTGCTCTTATGCTCCAGATACAGCACCACACAGTGAGAACCAAGCCATCAGGATTTTAATAGTAACAATATTACTTAGTGATTCTGAACTGAAATTCTATAATCTGAGTCTATTTAATTAAAAATCATGGGCTTCAATTAACCAAATGAAATCGTTCCAGTTCTACCCAAGCCTACTTTTTAAAAATACTTTTTCAATTTTATAGTATGACATATATACAAAGCATAGAAACAAAAAAAAGCAATAGTTTCAAAGCACTCTTCAACAAGGAGTTACAGGACAGACCCAGAGTTTGTCTTGGGCTTCCATAACATCCGTTCAGATTTTTCCTTCTAGCTGTTCCAGAATATAGGAGGCTAGAAGAAATAAATACTTTTTATCATCACAATCAACTTTTTTCTTTTTTTGTGAAAATAACATATATGCAAGAAAGCAATAAATTACAAAGTGCAGCACAACAATTAGTTATAAAGCAGATTTCAGAGTTTAGTGTAGGTCACAATTCCACAATTTTAGGTTTTGACTTCTAGCTACTCTAAGAAACTGGAGACTAAAAGAAATATTGATACAATGGTTCAGCAATCATATTCATTTTCTAAACCCTAACTTCTCTGCAGAACTCTATCATCACCTTTGATATTTCTATCCCACTCTTTAGGTATATTTGGGTTATGGTCATGCTATCTTTTTCATGTTGGAAGTGGTGGTCAATAACATGGGGTTAGGTAGTTTGGAACTAGCTGAAGTTCTGGATAGGCTGGGCCTTCTAGGTTTCAGGTAGCCTACATTTATAACAAACTTTAAATCAATTTGTGTTAGGTGCATAAATGTATTTGTAAAATAAGAAATAGGCCATATCCTAAACAAGAAGTTAGTATTAGTTGTAATGATAAAATTGGCTGATGAACAAAATGAAGTTATCATACTTGTTGCATTAGTGTTAACTGCTGAACACTCTGATCTTGATCATTATTTTTGCTTTACTTAATAAAATCTAGTGAGCTCCACATCTTCCAAGGCC
The DNA here is from genome assembly GCF_023851605.1 of Tamandua tetradactyla. Taxonomy (NCBI): domain Eukaryota; kingdom Metazoa; phylum Chordata; class Mammalia; order Pilosa; family Myrmecophagidae; genus Tamandua; species Tamandua tetradactyla. The sequence goes on from NC_135330.1 coordinate 86,764,538, forward strand.
TTGTGTGCTACAAATTGACACCATTTCCTTTTCTCTTGATGAAAACCTTGCTCAAAATATAATAAGGGAGATGCTGCAAAAGAAGCAGAAGCAGTGAATTCAAAGACTCATCAAATCTGGGCCTTGATGTTGAAATGAGGGAACACAGTGAGATTTGTTGGCTTAGGATTCAGTTTCAGATCACATCAGTGTAGAGTCTGAAGTTATATCACTGAATCAGAAGATTATAGCCTTCATAAAAAGCACAAAAGCTCTCAGATGAAGATGTTGCTCTATATCTGTATCAGGACAGTGATGCAGATTGTTTTGAGGAAGATCCTAAAATTTCTCTAGATGACTATTGGAGTGTAATTCATGCAATAAAATGACTCCTCTCCTTCTGCCACATTACAACAGATGGTGAACACTTCATGAGAATTAGTTTGCTGAAGATAAATGAAATGATAAAAAAATATCTTAAAAGAACCAAACTAGAAAACTCAACACAAGTAGAAGAGACTTTAATTGTTCTAGATTCTAAAAAAGAGAATGACTCCAGAATCATGTACTTAAATAAATGATGATAAAATCACACAAGCCTCCAAATCCCAAGAAATTGAGGACTGTTCTCAGCCATCATATCATTTTAGTTACTAAGATATCAGAGAGCTTGAGAGCAAAGAAACAAAGATAATGAAGAACTTGTTGGAATCTAGTATTCCTCTTAATGCCTTTGAAGCCTGTATTATTTACCTAATGTCAAAGGAAAATGCTTATATTGTCCATTCAAAACAGGGCATCTTTTGAAGTGTTTTACCTGGGCAAAAAAGCTAAAAATCAAACAAGAAACACAAAAAACTGAAAAATCTCTGCCCAATACATAGATAACCACAGTTCAAATGATTGTGCTAACTTATTTCCCCTATGTGACTTGACCATAAAAGTAAAATTATATATTTTGACTTATAGCCATAAATTTTTGACAGTTATTTTGACAGCATGAAATTTGTTTTCATTTTTTACATATGCCAAATGAAAAGGTAGTTTGTCCAGGCATATTTCTCCTCTTTAGACTAATTTAACTACTAGGGGAGTGAGAGGTTAGTGAATTTTCAGTTCCTTTCAGGAAAATTTCACTTCTGTTTATTTCATGTATTTGGCTTTTAATGCAATTTGAATTGAACATATGAACCATCCTTACTCCTCCCCCTATATTTTAAATAAACCTGATTTTTGAAATATATCTGGTACATTTGAATGTAATTTATGTAGTATATTTCATGTAAGGAGGTAAATTTGCATGAAAGACTTAATATTTGAATTTTATATACTCAAACCTTCTGCTCTGCTCTTATAAAACATCTTAAAATTCGCTTAAACATAAAAAAGCAATTGTTAGCTATAATTAGCTATATATGATACTATATAAGTAGAAAGGCACATTTTATTCTCCAGCATGTTTTGGTATTGTAAGAGATAGGTGGTAATGATGTGCCATTTGAGAAAGCTATGAAAATATCCCCGTTTACTCACAAGAGAACTTTCAAAGTGCATAGTAGTGGAGCATTTATATATCCTGGGCAATTCAATCTGATGTAGAATTTCAAGATTTAGTGGAAATCTATTGTTTTTCTTAAGTGAAAAGTAATTGGGGACAATTTAAAGTACCTTCTTAGGCTGGGTTACACAGTCCTTGTTAGTTTTTCACGTTTCAGGCTTTTGCTTAAAGTCAGTTTTAAGAATTAGTGAATTCAGAAAGATAAAATCAGAGCTTAGATAAATAAAACATTTGTTTATGTATTTGGTTTTTTTGTATTCTGTATGTATTTTTTTTCCATGTAAGTATCCCCTTATTGCAGCATCATTTGTTGAATTTTTGTTTGTTTATTTGCTTGTTTGGGAAGTGCATGGGCTGGGATTCAAACCTGGGTCTCCACATGGCCAGTGAGAATTCTATTGTTGAGCTACCCTTGCAGCCCCTGTTATTTAAAAAAATAACTAGACAGGTCAATATCTCTCTGAATTACCCTGAAATGATGCATCACTTTTCTTCAACAATTAAAAGGCCATAGAATCCTAAAAATAGCTCTCAAACTATGTAGACTGACATTGTAATTTATACTTACATAGAATCTTCAGCAAAATAGTGTGTATAAAAAATTTAGACAAGTAGAATTTAATTTTAATTTAAGGTCCCAGTGTTTTTCTCCAATTAGGACAGTATAATCAACTGAAATATGAATATTGAATAGAATGGAGAGATAATTTTACTCAGCAACTTTGTGTTTTAGATTTCAACAAATTAAAAAACATATGCATACATGTCTTATCCAGGTATACATATATAAGATGAAAATAAACTGTTGAAGGTAACAGCACTTGAGCCAGAGCTATTCTCAAATACAGTAAAGAAATATTAGTTTGGAATTTATGATACTTCATCTGGAACCAAGCAGAATGCATCCTAATGAGAGCTACTGGTATAAATGAGATAATATATAAACTGATTGTACATTCAGAGTATATATATATATATATATATACAGTGATTAGGCTGTTTACAAAACATTGAACTCTACAAATGGAATCACATTCTAAACATCTATGGATTACTAATGTCTTAGGTGTTTAAATTTTTAGGCTAATATATATATATTATTTATTGGTTTGCAAATAAGCACTTTATTAAATGAGACTTAAAATGGAAGTTAAGAAGCCTTGTAGCTATACTAAAGTCATAGTAGTATCAGACACTTTCTGCTTGTTGAAAAGAATTGGTTAAAATATAACAAGTTTTTAACAGTATGGACTGCTTTTAAGTGCCATACCTATTAACATATTTGACATCTAAAATCATTTTGCAGACACAGATGCTGAATTTGTGTACCATTGGGGTTGATGACATCTAAATAAACATGCTAACAATCTTCCATATTTTTAAATAGATAATTAATGGATCCAAATGACAGCCACATTAGATCCAGACAAAAGCAGAAGATATATTTCTGTAGTCCATTGGGTCCCTAATTCCTTATCAGTTTGTGAAATATCTCCTGGAATTGATTTTCTCCATTCTGTATTCTCTCTTCCTTTCTGCAAATACATTCCAAGACTGCACAAAAGATGCAAAAGAGACAGATTTGTGAATCTTTCATCCATTTAATTCAGCAAATAACTACTGAGTGTAAACTGACCACAAAGTTTGTCTTAGAATCACTTTTTGTGTTATCTCCTCTTACGGACTTTTCTTGCCTAAATTGTGCTTAAAAACACGTGAGATTTGGGTACTTAGGTAGTTCGGTGGTAGAATACTCACCTTTCATGTGGGATACATGAATTTGATTCCCAGACTATGAACCAAAAGAAAAGGAAGAAAAAAAATTGGGGTGGTGAAACAGTGGCTCAGTGGCAGAATTCTCATCTGCCATGCTGGAGATCGAGGTTCAATTCCCAGAGCCAGCACACGCCAAAACATAAAATTTCTAGCAAAAGCCAATAAAATATAGACAATTTAAAAGTACTTGAGCAATTCAACAGATATATCATTTACTGATTGCCATCACAAATGTGAATTAATCTTAATCTAATTTTTAAAAAATTATCTGTAACACACAAAATCTAAGTACAGGTGAATGAATTTGCTGATTATTTTTCACAATTTTGGTATTACTTGAAATTCTGAATTTTTCTGCATAAGTTTCAACCAATTTTTGCTTTTTAATTTAACTGTGTCTACATTAGTTTAGCATGATCAATTGACAGTGTTTGGACTGCCTGGCAAATAAGAAGACCCACCTCACAGAGTAAACTATACAAATTGGGAGGTTTTAAACACATTTGCATTTCCTGAGGATACATGTATAGATAATTTAGGGACGTGAACCACGTCATGTTGGAAAAGAATGTTGGCTGTAAGGATAAGGCATATTCCTTTAATCATATGCAAGAAAAATTTTTGTTTTACTTTGTATTAGATAAATTAAACTTAGTTTTTATATTATAATTAATGGCAATCTAACAATTTTTTATGAACAAACTAATATTTAAAATATTTTTAATCACTGCCAGTAGAATTGAATAAAATTATCACTATTTCCACTAAACAATAATTTAAAAATAGATATATAAAATACAAGACATAATAAAGCAACTTATTTACATGTATATAAAAAAGGATTTTATCATTTCTATGCCTATCAATCTATTTTGGTTATCATATGGTGAATATTTATACAAAGTCATTTTTTCTTTATTTTCAGATATTCAATTCATTTGTTTATCACATACAACAAAATTATATATACATACATACATATATATATAAACAGAAACAACTCAAAGTTCATTCTTTTGGACTTATGACCAGAACATATAGATATGTTGCTTTGTGTACTTCTTATTCTGTTGCATTGCTTTGTTGTTGTGAATCTGCCTGATTATTTTCTCCATTCAGTGCAACTCTCTTTTTCACCAACTATTTCTTCAGACAGTTATTCCTTAGGGTCATCTGTTATTCCTACCATGTGACATCCAAACTGATCGGTACGCTTCTGTTGGAAAGAAAAACTACCTCCTATGGTAAGTGCATGTTGTAGATTTTAGTACTCCTGTCTTTGGAGGTATTGCAGTCTTTATTCTTACTGTCATGGCCTTTGATTGCTATATTGTCAAGTGCAAACCTCTCCATCATGTGATTATCATGCAATCTCTTAGTTTTAGCTGCTTGGACTATTGAATCTGTTTCTTATTTACCTAGTTTTCTCTAGCCATTCACTTGATACATTATGATCATAATAAAATCTATCCCTATTTTATGATACCTTCTGATTGCTATAAGATCCCTGTACTGATACCTATTACTGTTTTTTTTTTGTAATTGCCAATTCAGGGCTAGCCACCATAGTGACATTTGTTGTTTGATTTGTTTCTTATGTCATTATATTACTCATTTTAAAGAAATCACCAAGCTAAGTGACTTATATGCTAATTACACTGATCAAATATAATTCTATCCAATAGAAATGAGTTGGAAATGTAGTTAATTTTATTATTTATATCGTGTTATTATGGTTCCTTGCATGCAAAACAATTCATTTGCTCTATGGCAATTATACAATGCTATTTTAAGTGGTGAATTATGATACAAAAAAATACAGCATTAATGATATTTTATAATACATTTTGGCATTGGTTGCCAGACCACATAGTTGACACATTCTGTATGGCAAAGGAAAATCACAATATATAAGTACAATAATACATTTTTAAGATAAGCTCTTCACCAGGAAGTCTGCTAGTGATATGAAGAAATCAATTATGCGACAGAGTCAGGATAAGCGAATCTGATTTAAAAGTGGTTCCATGGTGTCAATTCTCCTGACTTCCCTTCAAAAAATAATGTAAGACAGTGAAAATCAACAATTCAACATACTATTTATACATTCACTGCTATTCTAACTATTGGTCAGATTAAAAACAAACAAAAACTTTTCATAAGGCTTAAGGAAGTGAATTATAAAGTGCAACTATTGATCTAAACTTTCTTGCCTAAAACTGATAATTAAGTGGAAAATATTGGATCAAAATCTAAATACATTTCATGTTAACAAGAGGGGAAAAATAAGCAAAAAACAACTATTTTGGAGCCAAGAAACAATCAATCCACCAAGCAGTCAACAGACATACGACCAGCAATAAAAAGACACTGGGACTCAATGGGTCCAGCTGACAATCTTTCAATGATTATGAAAAGAAGTCCTCTGATAAAATGTTTTAAAGAAAGATCAGAAGAAAATTGGAAAGAGTGAACTCTTAGGAAACAGAATAAATATCATAAGGAAGAAAGAACTAGATAATAAGATTAATGTAAAGGAAGATAATTAAAATAGAGAAAAAGTTTGAAAATACTGAATGTGATGCAAGAGTTATAAACATTCTGGAGGCACTGTATGAAGAAAGATAAAAAGAAGAAAATATAATGAAGGAAATAACATTAAACAGAGTTAACTCAGCACAGAAGAACTGGACAAATTACAATTTTGGCAAGCTATTGAAAAGCAATATTATTTTACAGATTTATCTTCTCTTCTGAAAAAGTATCAAAAAAAAACAATATGAAAAAATTTAAAGGTTTGAGGGAAAATATGTAAAAATGACAAATTCTCTTGCCAAGCCATTTGTATTTCATTGTTTATTAAAGAAAATAATAAACCTCAGCATTTAAATGGGTTCAGGGCATATATAACCCTTGTGTTTTTCATGATTAAAAAAATCCTACAAGGTAAGAGATGAGTCAAAGTAAACTCAATATCAATGCAGTTGGAATTAATAAGAGCTCAATGCTTGTGTCTTCATCAACAAAGTGCACTGAGACTAATATTAGAACAAAAGAATAATGTGTTTTTAAAGGTACAAAGCTATAAATCCCAGCTATACCCCACATTTACTGATTTTAATTTGACCAAATTAACCTTTGGGAATTCTAGAATTTTCAATTGTAACTAAAAATTTTAATATAATGATATAGCTATCACATTGAATTGAAATCATAAATTAAGAATGCCTATGAATTTCAGCTGCACAGTGCTTAAGATACATGAACATATTTCCCGCATAAGGAATTTTACAGCAAAAATGATTGAGCTGTTTCTGTGGCAACTGAAGGATATGGAATTGCACTCATGGTGCTTTGACCCTTTCTATCTTCTTGAAGAAGTTATTCAATATTAGACACAATTTTTACTTGTTTTATATCCTATGCTGGTTTTAATTTTTAGATATCCCTGAAAAACCTGTTCTTGCAATCCTTACCCACATTTGTGGAGGTAGAGCTATTGTTTAGTGTGGAACCATAGATTAGATTGTCTCCTTGAAGATGTGTCATACCCAATTATGGGTGTCACTTTTTGATTAGTTAGAGATGTGGCTATGCCCATTCAAGGTGGATCTTGATTAGTTTTCTGGAGTCTTTAAAAAGTTTACAGAGAGAGAAACAGTTCAGAGCTGAGAAGCACAGATGTTTGGAGATGCACAGGCAGAGACCAGAGAGCTCCAAGAGGATCTGCAACTGTTAGAAACCAGAAACCAGGAGAGGAACCCAGCAGAAGTTACCACATGACTTCTCAGCTGACAAAGAAATCCCAGACACCATTTGGCCTTTCTCTGGAGTCAAGGTATCTTTGGACACCTTAGTTTGGACATTTTTATGCTCTTACAACTGCAAACTTTTAGCTTAATAAATGTCCTTTATAAAATCCATTCCATTTACAGTACCTTGCATTTCCAGCAGCTTTAGCAAATTAATACACCTCCAAAAATACTATAGTTTTTATTAAGTTACAAAACATAAGCATGCCAGCTATGCAGCAGAAGGCCTAATTTAAGATTGAAGCTGTTTTCAGTCTCGGGTCACACCCTATTACCCACAAATAATTCACAAATGAGCTGGTGAGTTCAGTCTCTATTGAATGCCCACAAAAGCTTTTACAGAAATAATGCTGACCTTGCTTCAAAGTCTTTGATCCTGCTGTTCTCCATTAATAAATTATTTAACCCCTTCCTTTTTTATTAGTGAAAAGGACTGCTAAATTAGTGGCCCCTAATTTACCATGGGCTACTCATATTCCCTCACATAATGAAACCTTTCTAATAAAACTAAACTGTTTCTGACTATCTCTATCTTCCTTTTTAAATTGATTTCCTCAACTTAAAAACATAGCTTAATTTCTTAGACAATAATATTTCTTACTGATTCTAATCTATTATTTGGAAAAATACTTTTCTTTGTATATTTGTGTTAAATCTCCTAAAAAAACAGAAATTTCCTTGGACAAAATGGTATTGATCAAGAATTTTATGACATAAGAAAATGTTGGTAGGCAATATTAAATTTAAAATGCAAGATATAAATTTACAAACAAGTATGATCTCAAGTATGTGAAAATATAAATAATGAAAGGAGAATACTTGAAATGTTCACTTTTTCTCTCTGGTTATGGTGTTATGATGATGATTATTTGCTTCTTTATTTTCCTATATTATAGAAAAATTTAATGGTAACTGAAAAACAACTTTGAAAAATGCATATTCAATATATATTCAATGTAACTTATGTATGCATGCATATTTATGTATGTCATATATTATACATTAAAATTGACTATCTTTGTTTGGAGGAATTGTTAGTATTTTTAAATGAATTTTTATTTCTGAATAATTTTTAATTTACAGGAAAGTTTCAAGTTTTGAACAGAGAGTTGTATACCTCTCTCCTAATTTTCCAATAGTACATTGTTCGGTACTTGAAACCAATTTTACTGCATTACTATTAACTAAACTAGATTTTATTTGGAGTTCAGCAGATTTTTCATTAATGGCCTCTTTCAGTTCCAGGACTCAATCCAGGGTACCACATTGTACTTATTTATCTTGTTCCCTATTACTCATGTCTCTTCTGTGACAGCATCTCAATTTTTCCTCTTTCTACTGACATTAATGGTTTTCAGGGATACTGGTTAGTTATGCTGCAGAATGCCTGCTTATCTAAGTTATGAATTTTGAGAAATGATACCACAGAAATGAATAACCCTTCTGTCACATCAAATCCAACAGTACAAGATGTCCCCTGGGAATCACTGATAATATAAACCATTATCCATGTTACTCCACTATAAAGTTACTAGATTTTCCTTTTCCAAATATAATCTTTAGAAGTGGGTCACTAAATATAGTTTATCCTCAAGTGTGATGTGGGTTAGCTTTCACATTTTATAGGTGTAATAGAAAAATAATTTGTTTTTACTCTCCAATTTGTTTTTATTTAAAAAACAAATTTATTTATTAAAATTATTATTTAAAAGATAAAATTTTCTTACTCCAGTTATTTATATTAGTATATACTTATATATGCTTATCTTATACTTTAGGTTTTGATCCAAAATATTATTTTATACATGTTATAAGAAAACTGAAGATGGATACCTCTCATGAGCATAAGCTAAAAATTCCTTAGCAAATGGCAACAGAATAATTCCAAAATTAAATATAAAATATAATGCATCACAACAAAATGAAATTCATCCCAGGAATGCAGACTGGTTTTGTATTTGAAAAAAAATGCTTCTAAGTCACCACATGTATAGACTGAATAAGGAAAAATATATCATTATATCAATGTGCAAAAGGTCTCATGAAAAGATTTGACTGGTTGTTAAACCAGGAAACCAGGACCAAGTAAATCCAGGTTCTTGTTAGTGTAGAAAACTCTTATAGCCAGGACCCTACACCCTGAAGTGGATAAATAACCCCTTCCAACAATACAAACTTGTCTTTCTTACCCAATGGGAAGCAGGGTATGTGGTGCTACCATATACAGATCCTGACCTAAGCAATTTTGGCCACCCTGAAAGATTAATAGCAGAGGGATCTCTTCCCCACCTCTGGTGGACCCTTTTTGCTGTGAAATAATAAGGCAGTCATTAGCTGAAAGCTTCTGTTTTGATGAAAACCTGTGTCCCCAAAATGCATTGTGTTTGTTAATTAGATGACTCAATATTGGTAAGGTGTAAGTTCTCACCAATTTACCTGTAATTCAATGCAACCACAATCACCAAAATCCCAGCAAGTTGTTTTGTTGATATTGACAAGATGATTCTAAAATCCATATGAAAAAGCAAAGAAACTAGAGTAGCTAACATGTATCTGAAAAACAAAATAAAAGTTGGAGGAATAATTAACCAATATCAAGACCTGCTATAAAGTTACAGTAATCAGAACATCATGGTATTGGTTGAAGTGTAGTTAAATAGATCAATGGCATAGAAAAGAAAGTTCAGAAATAGAGATTTGTAAATGTGTTTGTGAAGAACTTGGGAAAATTGTTTTCTATTAAGAGGGAAAATAATCCAATTCATAAAGTGGATGAATTTTTTTAGGCAAAATATATAGCTAGAAATAATGGGATTGTGAGCCAAAAATCTGTGAGAAGGAAACAGGAGCATGAAGACACCTTTGAAGATAATTCAAAGACTAGTATAAGTCCATGAAAACACTAAATCAAAATTGGGGAAGGCACCTAAAAGGAAAAGAGCAAACTGTTGAGAAAATGTTTAATTGGATTATAGACTGTAATACCTGTCCTAGAATCCTGGGGCAGTTAGTTCTTCAGAGACAAAACAAATTTAGAACCTACATTAATTTTCCGTACCTTCAGTGATGATCTTGTGCTTGCTTTATACTTTTACTATTTAAATTTTAATTGTGTGATAAGACACCTATAGAAATATAAATGTTCAAATAATGGATATAAATGTTAATCACTGATATGTCCCTTACTTAGCACAGGAAGTAGCATCCCAAAATGCTTTCATAGGGTCAATGAAAGTAATAATGAGGGGACTTGCTTTAAAGAGAAGAATAAGGTTTTATAGTGCCAAAACAACACGCATGTGAGCTCTCTCAGAATGGAGGCCTAGTCAAAGAGTTGCACTTTATAGATAGCTTATTTGACCACTTAAGGGAGAGGTAGCATGTAGGGTAGGTGTGAGTCATTTGGGGAAGAATGTCTTGGGTCAATGGTTGGTTAATAAGTAAGCCTAGGGAGGCCATTTGGTGAATGTCAGCAGACATGCTGTCACCAGCTTTGACTTGTTTGCTTACAGGTGCAGAGGTCTCCATTGCCACTACAAAGGATCACTTGTATGTTGACTCAGCTAGTCTCATGACTTCCTGGATAAAGCAGAAGCTCAAGAAAATCAAGATGGTTAGTATAGTCATTAATTATTCCATTTTCACAATAACTACATCCTCTTTATACCACTAAATGTCACCTTTATCACATGAAATCACTTTCCTGTTGTTGCTCAGAAAAAGGTACACCTGTTGGGATTCTAAGGGTGGAGTTGCACCATACAGTTGGAAACCTAGATGGGAGAACCAACCTACTGTTACATTTGCAGATGTGGGAGTCACCAACCAAAACGTGGCTGACACAGCACTTTCTAGAACAACATTTTACTCATACAGAGAAGAGATAAGGGAAAATAAGCTTTACTAGTGACCCAACAGTCCCCATAGCTACAGGTTTCAATCCATACAAGGAGATGTTCTATATGGAGCACCCCTCTATTGTGTGTGTGTGCCATTGTGAAGGAACCCCATTCTCTCCCCTCTAGGGACAGATACACCACTACCATGTGAGCTGGATGCCATAAAACATGCTCACTTTAATCAGACTGTCTGCAGTGGCTATTTACATATATTTAGGGCAATAGAAGAATGAACATACTAGCAATCCCCTTATTTTCCTATGGAATTGTGTTTTGTCTTGCCAGACACTTCTGGTCCTGAGTACATGATGTATTTATCAGTCCCAGGGAAAGATATCAGGCTACATAAGGACTGCTCTCAATCCCACTTGTCTTGCAAATCCATTATGCACCAGTTTCTTCATCTGAGTAGTGGGATTTTTTGGGAGGTGCTGCATGGGCAGGCTCCAAGAATTGAATCCAAGTCTCTAACATGGCAGGCAAGAATTGATGCAAATGTTCCAAGAAATGACCATGATGAATATGCAACTATTTGATGATATTGTGAATTACTGATTATATATGTAGAATGGAATGATAAAAAAAAGAATTCTGCTACTGAGCTTCTGTTGCACCACCCAGTAATGGGATTTTCATAGCCTCTATCCTAAAAGGTGCTGTAAAGGTGATAAGCTAAAGCCTGCATGAATTTGTTCATGTCTGATATTGAGTATGTTTGCTTAATAGTTGTTATGAGCAAGCATTATTTTTGAATATAGATGTAACTAAAAGATTACTGATACTTACAGGACCAGAGGAAAATAATACAATATTGTCTTTGACACTGAAGTGCACTGTTGACACATTATCTTTTTTTTTTTTTCCCTCCGCCCCACCCCTCTAAAATTTTGTGGCTTTATATTATTATTATTTTTTATTTATTTATTTTTTTACATGTACAATCAGTAATTCTTAATAACATCACATAGTTGCATATTCATCATTTCTTAGTACATTTGCATCAATTTAGAAAAAGAAATAAAAAGACAACAGAATAAGAATTAAAACAATAATAGAAAGAAAAAAAAACAAAAAAAACAAAAACAAAAAACCTATACCTCCCATGCAGCTTCATTCAGTGTTTTAACATAATTGCATTACAATTGGGTAGTATTGTGCTGTCCATTTCTGAGTTTTTATATCCAGTCCCGTTGTACAGTCTGTATCCCTTCATCTCCAATTATCCCTTCTCTCTTTTTTTTTTAATTAACAGAAAAAAAGAAATTAACCCAACATTTAGAGATCATACCATTCTACACATGCAATCATTAATTCTTAACATCATCACATAGATGCATGATCATCATTTCTTAGTACATTTGCATTGGTTTAGAAGAACTAGCAACATAACCGAAAAAGATATAGAATGATAATATAGAGAAAAAAATAAAAGTAATAATAGTAAAATCAAAACAAAACAAAACAAAACAAAAACCTATAGCTCAGATGCAGCTTCATTCAGTGTTTTAACATGATTACTTTACAATTAGGAATTATTGTGCTGTCCATTTCTGAGTTTTTGTATCCAGTCCTGTTGCACAGTCTGTATCCCTTCAGCTTCAATTACCCATTGTCTTACCCTGTTTCTAACTCCTGCTGAACTCTGTTACCAATGACATATTTCAAGTTTATTCTCGAATGTCCGTTCACATCAGTGGGACCATACAGTATTTGTCCTTTAGTTTGTGGCTGGATTCACTCAGCATAATATTCTGTAGGTCCATCCATGTTATTACATGGTTCATAAGTTTATCTTGTCTTAAAGCTGCATAATATTCCATCGTATGTATATACCACAGTTTGTTTAGCCACTCTTCTGTTGATGGAGATTTTGGCTGTTTCCATCTCTTTGCAATTGTAAATAATGCTGCTATAAACATTGGTGTGCAAATGTCCGTTTGTGTCTTTGCCCTTAAGTCCTTTGCGTAGATACCTAGCAATGGTATTGCTGGGTCATATGGCAATTCTATATTCAGCTTTTTGAGGAACCGCCAAACTGCCTTCCACAGTGGTTGCACCCTTTGACATTCCCACCAACAGTGGATAAGTGTGCCTCTTTCTCCGCATCCTCTCCAGCACTTGTCATTTTCTGTTTTGTTGATAATGGCCATTCTGGTGGGTGTGAGATGATATCTCATTGTGGTTTTGATTTGCATTTCTCTAATGGCCAGGGACATTGAGCATCTCTTCATGTGCCTCTTGGCCACCCGTATTTCCTCTTCTGAGAGGTGTCTGTTCAAGTCTTTTTCCCATTTTGTAATTGGGTTGGCTGTCTTTTTGTTGTTGAGATGAACAATCTCTTTATAAATTCTGGATACTAGACCTTTATCTGATATATCATTTCCAAATATTGTCTCCCATTGTGAAGGCTGTCTTTCTACTTTCTTGATGAAGTTCTTTGATGCACAAAAGTGTTTAATTTTGAGGAGTTCCCATTTATTTATTTCCTTCTTCAGTGCTCTTGCTTTAGGTTTAAGGTCCATAAAACCGCCTCCAGTTGTAAGATCCATAAGATATCTCTCTACATTTTCCTCTAACTCTTTTATGGTCTTAGACCTAATGTTTAGATCTTTGATCCATTTTGAGTTAACTTTTGTATAGGGTGTGAGAGATGGGTCTTCTTTCATTCTTTTGCATATGGATATCCAGTTCTCTAGGCACCATTTATTGAAGAGACTGCTCTGTCCCAGGTGAGTTGGCTTGACTGTCTTATCAAAGATCAAATGTCCATAGATGAGAGGGTCTATATCTGAGCACTCTATTCGATTCCATTGGTCGATATATCTATCTTTATGCCAATACCATGCTGTTTTCACCACTGTGGCTTCATAATATGCCTTAAAGTCAGGCAGCACGAGACCTCCAGCTTCGTTTTTTTTCCTCAAGATGTTTTTAGCAATTCGGGGCACCCTGCCCTTCCAGATAAATTTGCTTATTGGTTTTTCTATTTCTGAAAAATAAGTTGTTGGGATTTTGATTGGTATTGCATTGAATCTGTAAATGAATTTAGGTAGGATTGACATCTTAACTATATTTAGTCTTCCAATCCATGAACACGGTATGCCCTTCCATCTATTTAGGTCTTCTGTGATTTCTTTTAGCAGTTTTTTGTAGTTTTCTTTATATAGGTTTTTTGTCTCTTTAGTTAAATTTATTCCTAGGTATTTTATTCTTTTAGTTGCAATTGTAAATGGGATTCGTTTCTTGATTTCCCCCTCAGCTTGTTCCTTACTAGTGTATAGAAATGCTACAGATTTTTGAATGTTGATCTTGTAACCTGCTACTTTGCTGTACTCATTTATTAGCTCTAGTAGTTTTGTTGTGGATTTTTCCGGGTTTTCGACGTATAGTATCATATCGTCTGCAAACAGTGATAGTTTTACTTCTTCCTTTCCAATTTTGATGTCTTGTATTTCTTTTTCTTGTCTAATTGCTCTGGCTAGAACCTCCAACACAATGTTGAATAATAGTGGTGATAGTGGACATCCTTGTCTTGTTCCTGACCTTAGGGGGAAAGTTTTCAATTTTTCCCCATTGAGGATGATATTAGCTGTGGGTTTTTCATATATTCCCTCTATCATTTTAAGGAAGTTCCCTTGTATTCCTATCTTTTGAAGTGTTTTCAACAGGAAAGGATGTTGAATCTTGTCGAATGCCTTCTCTGCATCAATTGAGATGATCATGTGATTTTTCTGCTTTGATTTGTTGATATGGTGTATTACATTAATTGATTTTCTTATGTTGAACCATCCTTGCATACCTGGGATGAATCCTACTTGGTCATGATGTATAATTCTTTTAATGTGTTGTTGGATACGATTTGCTAGAATTTTATTGAGGATTTTTGCATCTGTATTCATTAGAGAGATTGGCCTGTAGTTTTCTTTTTTTGTAATATCTTTGCCTGGTTTTGGTATGAGGGTGATGTTGGCTTCATAGAATGAATTAGGTAGTTTTCCCTCCACTTCGATTTTTTTGAAGAGTTTGAAGAGAATTGGTACTAATTCTTTCTGGAACATTTGGTAGAATTCACATGTGAAGCCATCTGGTCCTGAACTTTTCTTTTTAGGAAGCTTTTGAATGACTAATTCAATTTCTTTACTTGTGATTGGTTTGTTGAGGTCATCTATGTCTTCTTGAGTCAAAGTTGGTTGTTCATATCTTTCCAGGAACCCGTCCATTTCCTCTAAATTGTTGTATTTATTAGCGTAAAGTTGTTCATAGTATCCTGTTATTACCTCCTTTATTTCTGTGAGGTCAGTAGTTATGTCTCCTCTTCCATTTCTGATCTTATTTATTTGCATCCTCTCTCTTCTTCTTTTTGTCAATCTTGCTAAGGGCCCATCAATCTTATTGATTTTCTCATAGAACCAACTTCTGGCCTTATTGATTTTCTCTATTGTTTTCATGTTTTCAATTTCATTTTTTTGTGCTCTAATCTTTGTTATTTCTTTCCTTTTGCTTGCTTTGGGGTTAGCTTGCTGTTCTTTCTCCAGTTCTTCCAAATGGATAGTTAATTCCTGAATTTTTGCCTTTTCTTCTTTTCTGATATAGGCATTTAGAGCAATAAATTTCCCTCTTAGCACTGCCTTTGCTGCATCCCATAAGTTTTGATATGTTGTGTTTTCATTTTCATTCGCCTCGAGGTATTTGCTAATTTCTCTTGCAATTTCTTCTTTGACCCAGTCGTTGTTTAGGAGTGTGTTGTTGAGCCTCCACGTATTTGTGAATTTTCTGGCACTCTGCCTATTATTGATTTCCAACATCATTCCTTTATGGTCCGAGAAAGTGTTGTGTATGATTTCAATCTTTTTAAATTTGTTGAGACTTGCTTTGTGACCCAGCATATGGTCTATCTTTGAGAATGATCCATGAGCACTTGAGAAAAAGGTGTATCCTGCTGTTGTGGGATGTAATGTCCTATAAATGTCTATTAAGTCTAGTTCATTTATAGTAATATTCATTCTCTATTTCTTTGTTGATCCTCTGTCTAGATGTTCTGTCCATTGATGAGAGTGGTGAGTTGAAGTCTCCAACTATTATGGTATATGAGTCTATTTCCCTTTTCAGTGTTTGCAGTATATTCCTCACGTATTTTGGGGCATTCTGATTCGGTGCGTAAATATTTATGATTGTTATGTCTTCTTGTTTAATTGTTCCTTTTATTAGTATATAGTGTCCTTCTTTGTCTCTTTTAACTGTTTTACATTTGAAGTCTAATTTGTTGGATATTAGTATAGCCACTCCTGCTCTTTTCTGTTTGTTATTTGCATGAAATATCTTTTCCCAACCTTTCACTTTCAACCTATGTTTATCTTTGGGTCTAAGATGTGTTTCCTGTAGACAGCATATCGAAGGATCCTGTTTTTTAATCCATTCTGCCAATCTATGTCTTTTGATTGGGGAATTCAGTCCATTGACATTTAGTGTTATTACTGTTTGGATAATATTTTCCTCTAACATTTTGCCTTTTGTATTATATATATCATATCTGATTTTCCTTCTTTCTACACTCTTTTCCATATCTCTCTCTTCTGTCTTTTTGTATCTGACTCTAGTGCTCCCTTTAGTATTTCTTGCAGAGCTGGTCTCTTGGTCACAAATTCTTTCAGTGACTTTTTGTCTGAGAATGTTTTAATTTCTCCCTCATTTTTGAAGGATAATTTTGCTGGATATAGGAGTCTTGGTTGGCAGTTTTTCACTTTTAGTATTTTAAATATATCATCCCACTCTCTTCTAGCTTCCATGGTTTCTGCTGAGAAATCTACACAAAGTCTTATTGGGTTTCCCTTGTATGTAATGGATTGTTTTTCTCTTGCTGCTTTCAAGATCTTCTCTTTCTCTTTGACCTTTGACATTCTAACTAGTAAGTGTCTTGGAGAACGCCTATTTGGGTCTAATCTCTTTGGGGTGCGCTGCACTTCTTGGATCTGTAATTTTAGGTCTTTCATAAGAGTTGGGAAATTTTCAGTGAAAATTTGTTCCATTAGTTTTTCTCCTCCTTTTCCCTTCTCTTCTCCTTCTGGGACACCCACAACACGTATATTTGTGCGGTTCATATTGTCCTTGAGTTCCCTGATACCCTGTTCAAATTTTTCCATTCTTTTCCCTGTAGTTTCTGTTTCTTTTTGGAATTCAGATGTTCCATCATCCAAATCACTAATTCTATCTTCTGTCTCTTTAAATCTATCATTGTAGCTATCCATTATTTTTTCTATGTTTGCTACTTTATCCTTCACTTCCATAAGTTCTGCGATTTGTTTTTTCAGTTTTTCTGTTTCTTCTTTATGTTCAGCCCATGTCCTCTTCATGTCCTCCCTCAATTTATCGATTTCATTTTTGAAGAGGTTTTCCATTTCTGTTCGTATATTCAGCATTAGTTGTCTCAGCTCTTGTGTCTCATTTGAGCTATTGGTTTGTTCCTTTGACTGAGCCATATTCTCAATCTTTTGAGCGTGGACAGTTATCTTCTGCTGCTGGCGTCTGGGCATTTATTCAGATTTCTCTTGGTTTTGGACCCAGCAAGGTTGTAATATTTTTCTGTGAAATCTCTGGGTTCTGTTTTTCTTATCCTGCCCAGTAAGTGGCGCTCGTGGCACACGTTTGTCTGCGGGTCCCACCAGTAAAAGGTGCTGTGGGACCTTAAACTTTGGAAAACTCTCGCCGTCCTGGGGGTTCGCTAGCCGAGAGGCTTGAGCTGGCCCGGGGTCCGAACGCAGGGATGGTGTCCGAACGCAGGGAGGGTTGCTGGTTGCCGCAGCCAGGGAAAGAGCCCGTCCGAATTTCCTAGTCGGCCCTGGGCAACAAGCGTGGCGGGAGGGCGCCAGCGGCAGCGGCCTGCCCGAGAGAGTGCACTTTCCCCGGGAGTCACGGGGTCACCGTTCTCCGCGGCCTGGGGGTTTCCGATCCAATTCTCTCAGTTGGTCTGGGGGCTGCGCGTGGTGTGGGCGCCAGTCGCCTTGGTTTCAGGGGACCACCTCTCCAATTCTCCCAGCCGGCCCGGGAAGGGGGAAGGGAGTAACTCCGGCCGCTTGCCACCCCGCCCGGTAAGGCCCGCGCGCCTCGGCGATCTCACCCGAGCTGCTTCTCTCAGCCAGCCAGCTGTTCCAGGATGGGGTACGCTGTCTTTTTTATCTCTGTTGTGGCTTTGGGCGCTTTCTGTATCGTTTCTACTCCCCTAGTAGGTGTCCTGGAGAAGAAACTAAGATCCGCGCGTCTTACTAAGCCGCCATCTTCCAGGAAGTCTTAAGATTCATTATTAAACACGAAACACTTTCCACTTTGTTGATGTGGCATAAACTTTGTGGGGCAATTTGGCAGTACCTAAGAAACGCTCAGACCATCAAGTCCATTTCTAGGAACATCCTAAAGACAGACTCATGTTTATACACAGCAACATGAAACACTGTCCGAGCCCGTGGTGGCTACCATCTTGCTTGACACATTATCTTAATGAGCACTTTGTAAATTCCCTAAAAAATGAAATTTCTGTATGTAAATTCCAAAAAAATCTATCTCAAGTAGAAATACATAGGACAACATACACACATTCTTTTCACCCAGAAAACAAGATATACAGAATTTGTCAGAATGAGTAGGGATCATTTCTTAAATTAAGGACCAGAAGTATAGCCTTCTCCTAAGACAGCAGAGAAAGGAAAAAGAAGTAAATTGCATAACAACCAATTACAAATCAAAGTTCATGAGGACTGTATAATAAAATGAATAGAATAATCAGATTATGTGTAAGATTTTTGCACAGCATTTATGTTTCATTTGTGAGAGTCTGTCTGTTAACTTGAATCTAAAGGAATGCTAATTGGATTGTTGATTACTTAGAGGTATATAAATAATGAACTTGAATAAAATAATCAATACCATGAGGAAGAATGTATTTGCCCTTAGAATATGTTCTTCACTTAGAAT
The DNA here is from genome assembly GCF_023851605.1 of Tamandua tetradactyla. Classification (NCBI taxonomy): domain Eukaryota; kingdom Metazoa; phylum Chordata; class Mammalia; order Pilosa; family Myrmecophagidae; genus Tamandua; species Tamandua tetradactyla. The sequence continues at coordinate 86,783,527 of NC_135330.1, forward strand.
TTTATTTAGCACTTGAGCCTGGAATCCTTCAGAAATAATTTGGTGATAGAAACAAAGTTAATATAGACTATGGTCTGATTAGTTTAGGAAAATACTACTTCTTTTGCCTTCAATCTTTCTCAATTAGCTGACCCTTCATCACTTATTTGAGATGATGTTTGACAGATGACAGTAGCTCTTACAATGGTACAAATTTTGCTTAACTTTCTTTGCACAAATTGCGGAAAATAGAAAGCAAAATGCATTAATATCACTAATGGACTGTGCAAAGGAAAATGTCATATCATGAATTTGAAAGGAATCGTTTAAATAGTTGAGGAGGGAAATTCCAGAATTTTGATAAAGAAAGTATAGACAGGACTATAAGGTAAATGGGAAAAATTTTTAAATAAATTCAGATCATATATAATTTACTTACTTATTTCTCCCTCCATATTAGCTTGCTTAAATTTGTAATAAAATTAACTAGTAGATAATTTTTAAATAGACTAAATATTGTTGAATTAAGGGAAACTAAGTTTAAGGAGGAACTGCTTGTCTACTGGTAGTGGGATGGCATATTCTAGAAAAATAAGATGAAAATCATAGAATAATACTGCCTAGATCATTGAAAGACTGCACATTAAAAAGGGATAACCTATTACAATTCTAGGAGGAAAGACAGTAAAAGTTTGGCCGAGAAGAACATAATTTATTTGCTTAAAAAGACTCCATGTAACCTGGAATTCCTAAAAAATGCAATAAATAATTCATCTTTTACTTTCACTAAAATATATGGCAATTAATATGGTGGTCATAAGTCTGTAAAAAAGCTGAACTAATAAGGAGCATTGTCAAGCAAGGATATTAAACATCAGCTGTAGCTTACTAAACTAACACAACTAGAGATTCAAGCAATATTTTAAGCATACCTGTATAATTTCAGAAGCAGAGTAAATTCAAATATTAGGATTATTTTTTGCATCAATGAATACAGAGTGATTGAGTACCTGGTTTTACCTGAGAACTTTTCCCGACTTACTTTTCCTTGGAAGCTTAATTTCATATAAGAACTTTCCTATGTTTAAGGAGAGATAATGGGTATATTTTCCAGGTGAGTTTTTAATCTTACATATATGATTCTATTTATGAAAATGAAAATGCACCACAGACTATTTTTAGAAGATTCAAACCAGTAATATATTCAATATTGCTATTTTATTCAAATAAAAATAAGTAGACTTTCTGATTTACAGGTGAAACATCTCTGTATTCTGATCAGTCATAGGGAAAGTTGAGGAGGAAATTTAAGTAGGTTATCAATGAAAAACCAGGTATGAAATTAAGGCTAAAGCTGTTTACTATACATGTGTATTTTGACGACAGATGATGAGGATTAATTATAAAAGCTTTAATTACAATAATAAAAGAATTTAATGGAAACCTTTGTTAATAATTCAGTGTCAAGAAGATGGCTTAGTGAGATGTGGAATTTAGGTCATCCTCCAGAGAAGATAGTAAATAGCCAGGAACTGTACAGAACAACTGCTGGGGTTACATCAGTGACTGGACACACAGCATTCACCAGTCTGGACAAGCTGGACTGGCTGAGACTCCACACAGAACTGTAAGTCCCCAAGCCATGGAAGCTAGTGCCCCTCATCCACGCATGCAGCAGGCTGGTTCCCTGAGGGGAAAAGAAACAGACTTTATTAGCAGCAAAGGGTTAGCTCAACCAAGCTCCCCTTGTGGAATTAGTGAACAAATTCTGACTGCTGAAGATAGGCACCCAGCACAGAAAAATCTGCAATAAGCACTAAAAGTACTGGAACTTTTTTCCACAGCAGAGAGAGGTCAAGGCTAATGGTAAGAAAGCCCAAAGCTCTTTGCATCAGACAGTACACAATACTGCAAAAGGGCTGGACCCCAAGAAAATGGATCATACAGAGTCTGGAGATACATAGAGCCATGTACCAACTGATGCTCTTGACTGACAAACCTGAGGAGTGGGGGTCCTACTCTGAAAGGATTTTTTTTGCTCAGTTTCTATTACTTAAGAGCTCATTAGATAAAAATAGAAGCTTTCTTGGGCTTCAGTACTGCTCCAGACAAAGGAGAAATTGAGCTTTTCTGTTGTTTTTAGCCCTCCAGTTTGCACTAATTTGTTACAGCAGCATTAGGAGATATGAAATGCTTGTGTTGCTGCCTCTCCCAGGGAGTAGGTGCTTTTTTCTGAACTGAAGTGGGCCATGCCCCACAAGGGCCCCCAGGACCTCTCTTTGGCCCAGTCCTTCCCACCTCCCACCCCACCCACTCCCTGGCCTCAGCACCACATCACACTTTTAACCTCCATTTGGAAGCACACCTTCTTCCTTCTCTGGACAGGTGGCCTTTTGGGGCCTCCTCTTGCAAGGCCATCTTGAAGCTCTCCTCTTTCTTACCCCTTTATTACATATATTTGAGAATTTCAGGGCTTGCCCAGGCAGATGGCCACAAAGGCCATCTCTGTCCTTGGTGGATGGTGTGTGTGTGTGTGTCTAGACCAAGTTTACTTCTCTCATGTCTTTCCAAATGATTCTTCCATCAGCAACTCAAACCAAGGGCTTTGAAAGCTAACTACCTCAGCCAAACTAATTCACTTTTCCAGCTACTGAGTGGCACCAGTCCACACCATTGTCCAGTACTGAAGCCAGGATGTTCACCTCCATTGTCCATCTCTTCCTTGGTCCTTCATACAAGCAGGTGCTTACTGAGAACCAGGGATTTTCTTACAACAGTTGTGTCTCCTTCACTCACCAGCCCTATCCTTGCCTTTAGGCTCATATCCTGACCTACTTGGGTCACTGTAATAGCTCCCAATTAAGCAAATACTTATTCAACACTCATTTACTGAGCACCTTCTAACACCAGCTGGTCTCTGGTATTAGATGCCCAGCAATGAATACTGCCTTCCAGAGTACCATCTACCCCCTGTAGGGTGGTGCCAGCTCTTCAGAAGCCAGGCTCAGGACCCACCTGAACCTGCCTTTCCTGTCAGCATGTTCCCAATGTGGTGCCTCATGCATGCCAGCAATATGAGGCCAGATCTGTTCACCTACTGCCTCAGCCAATGAGTCCACCCCAGGTGTCTCTTACTTTCCCAGATGACCAGAGGACCCCATGGAAATGCATGCCATGTCTTCCAGGGATCTACCTCTCACCAGCTCCCCTCTCAGCTGGGGGAGCCATAGATCAGAGGAGGCAGAGATTGGCTGGGAGGATGTGGGGTAGGGTGAAAGCTACAAGTGGAGGTGGTGCTGCACGGAGGCTGAAGCCCCTGAAAATGATTCTTGAGCTGATGGATGACAGACATCTCCAATTTCCAGGCTCTATCCATCTTGGACACAGGGAAGAAGTGGCATGCAACTGGAGTCCTGGAGCATGAGGACTGGTGAAGGGCACTGAGGACACATGGTAGAATTAAAGGGACTCACATCATTCCACTTGGCAGATGGAGTTCCAGCATGAATTTGGGGTGGACCCAAGGGATGTCTACAAAAGTTCACTCTGCAAGCCAGTGGTGAATTTTATGTGTTGGTGAGAAAGGTTGTTGAGCATGGTTGTAAGTTACCATTTTCCAGAGCAAAGACAGGCTAGGGAGTGAGATGGGGACATGGCAATTTGCTGTCTCACTGAGTCTGTGGTGACTGTAGGACAGTGCACCAGAAGGGCAAGAGACACTGGAGCTCAGGGTGGGGAGGAGTCAGGAGGTGGGAACAAGAGATTCACTGGACCACACAATGATTGGATCCAAGAGAGTGGAGATGGAGAAGACAGAGACCCTGGCTTCTGGACAGCAGGCCTAAGAGGAGCCATGAATTGACAGCTGCAGGATGGGAGAAAGTGACCAAAGTTGGGGTGGGACCATCTATGGAAGCAGTGCAACTCAGAGATTGAGAAGAAATTAAGGACCACATGAGCTCTGGACAGCAAGGGTGGGGGCTGTGTGCGTGATCTCAGTGAGTTCTTGGGGGTAATATGTGCATGTCTGTGTGGTGAAAGAAGGGAGAGGGCAGGAATGTGGGGATAGCAGTGGAAAGGAATCATGGAGAAGCTGGTGAGAGGCCAAGCAGAGGACAGCATGAGTCCATAAGTGCTGAGTACAAGGAAGAAGGAGAGCTAAACTCTCTGCAGAAACCAGCACAGGGAGGTGGGATTTAATTTGGAGGGGGTGAGAATAGACTCCAACTCTTCCAACTCAGAGAAGGTAATAAGAGAGATGGAAATGAACACCTGCACACCAAGCCAGACCCCTGAGGAGTGGGTTCACTGGCTCACAGTGCCACTGGCAAGACCAAGTGAGTTTATCCTGTCTCATGGAGATGCTACAAGAGCAGCTATTCAAAGCATTAGGAGGCCCTGTCTACAGTCAGCCAGCCCTGACTGAGAATTCATACCATCTACTAAATTCATTTTGCTTGTCTAAATGCCAGTAACATGTTCTCTAACCTAAAGATGATGCCAAGAGTCCTTTATGAATCAGCATTCTGACCCAAACTTGATGTTTTTTTCTCCTGTTGGGTGATTTTAAAAATAATTTTACCTTTATCTACCAGATATTATATAGCTGTTCTTTCTTTATGTTTGACAAATAATTTTAGACAGCCCCATAATTCCACAGACATGGCATGAAGAGAAGCAGGGAGACATTTAACAGGAAAGGATCATTTTAAAACTTCCTATTAACCATTCAAAAAGCAAAAAGAACAGGAAAACCTGCTCAGACTTGGATTATTTGCATCTAAAAATCTAACAAAAAGCACAATAGAAAAGAAGCAGAGCAGAAAATTCCCAAACATGGATTAAGTGTGGCCAGGCCCTCAGCCTGGTACTGGCCATGGGGCCTGGCCACTAGTCAGACTCTATGCTGGAGTGTTTCCTGAGGCTACAACCATCAAATTGTGAGTATATTCAGAATGTACTTTGTAGAAATTCCCCAGCAATGTCACATTTTGAGTGTTTATTATAATAGTCTCCTGCATCAAACCCATGTCCACACACTCCATGAAGCACATGCTGACTCAAATAATTCCCCAACCATAGACAATGGAGCAGGGTCAGGGGCAGAGGCCAGGTGTACAGCTGTCCTCTTGCCTTGACATAGGACCATTGACATGCTAACTCAGTTTGTTCTTTTTCTCCAGTACATGACTCTCTTCATACCATTGGACTCCCCTAAATTTCAGATGTTTGCAAAGACATCAATCACGCCAATTAAAATCACAACTCGCATGTCTTCATTTGATTGGTAACCTCTCTTGCTGCTTTTCTCAGATATGTAAAGTTCTGTCTGAAGGTTTATTTTCATTGGAACAAGATCACTGTCCAGCTTTGAGATGACAGGTCTCCTCCAGCTCACATATCCCTGGATATTCTTGTGGAAAATAAGGATGTGTCTTTCCCTGTCTGCTACATGGGTTCCATGACAAACATGGTAAGTGTCTATCAGTTTGGTGAAGGTGTTTTCTCTTCCAATTTGAAAGGAGTAACATAAATGGTTCACATTCATCTGGGATAGGTTTGCAGAATTGCCTGGACCAAGTTAACTTGCCACCTTCTGCTACACAAAGATGAGAGAAAGCTGGAATCTGAAAGTACAGCACACTGGCACCCTCCACTGATGACTCGGTGCTGGCCAAGTGGACTAGAGGCCTTGGGGGGGACCACTGCACTTCCCAGTGTGGGGGTCAGATCTCTATAGGTTGGGAGGTCCCATTTTCAAGGGAGCTTTGGGGGTGCCTTCTAGAACAATTTGTCCATTCATCTATTGATGGACATTGGGTTTAGACCCAGCTTGGGGCTACTGTGAATAAAGCTTCAATGACTATTCCTGCACAAAATCTTGCCTGGGCTTATGCTTTCCTTTCTTCAGGGAAAGAGGATAAGAGTGGAAGGCTAACCCAGCCATGCATTTCCTTATCTAAGAAATTATAAAGATGATTTTCAAAGTTGTTGAACCACTCTGTATTTACTTCAATATCAGAGTTCCAGAGTCTTTGTACCATCATCTACGCTTGGTATGTTAGTCTTTTTTTTTATTTTATCAATTTTAATAGATGTGTAAGGTGCCTCATCATGGGTTTAATTTGTATTTACCTAGCGACTAATGATGTAGAGCTTTTTAATATGTGCTTATCTCCCATTTGTTCATCTCTCTTGTGAAATATCTGTCATAGATATTTACTCAGTTGTCTATCTTTACATCTACTCTATCTTGTCTTGATAATTGTAGCTTTAATAAGTTTGAGACCAGAAAATTTTAGCTCTTCAACTTTGTTCTCTTCAGAGATATTTTGGCTCTTGTAGATTTTCTGCATATTCTTCTTAAAATCAGCTTGCCATATTCCACCAAAAGCCATTGATTTAGGACACCTTAAATTTATCTGAGAATGTTTTATGGTTTTTGTATAGAGGTGCTGTATATGTTTTGTCAGATATATCCTAAGTATTTCATATATTAGTTTCTCTTAAGTTTTTAATATCTCTATTTATTTTTATTATCCTGTGTGCAAACATGCCCTGCTTTCTCCCTTCCAGGGTACCACAATGAGAACATAGGAGATGTCATCCTACATGCAGTATATCTTCCACTTTAGGTGAGAGCCCTTGAAAATATAAGTCTGAGTGTATAAGTGGGAGAGGGGAATGTATTCCTCCATGTGAGGGAGGGAGGGAGGAAGAGGGGAGAGAGAGGTGGGATGAGAGAGACCATTTTCATCTATTCTCCCTTCTGTAAAAAAATTCTACCTGAAAGGATGCTGAGAGTTTACTCTTCAGAATATGCACATAAGCCTCCTGGAGAAATATGAGTAACATCTCCGGCTTTGCAATCAGGAGGAAGCCTCCCTGGTCCCAGGTTTCATCTGCCCTTGAAATGTAAACATAGACCTCCAGGGAAGTGCAACTCTATGAATGGCCCCTCACCATTTAACCAGGCATAATTTTACTTACATGGCTCCCCTTTTAGTTCAGGTCTTGACTTTTGTAAAATTTGCCCAGGGAACCCTAACTGCAGGAGCAAACAAAAATTTTGTCTATAATTAGGCAGATGTTTTCATAGTGGGAGGAAAGCATCCAGACTTTCATCATTAAGTTTGAAGTTAGCTATAGGTGTTTTGTGGATGTTCTTTTTTTGACCTTGTATTAGTTAGGGTTTTCTAGAGAAACAGAATCAACAGGGAACACTCACAAATATAAAATTTATAAGTGTCTCACGTGACCTTGGGAACACAGAGTCCAAAATCCACAGGGCAGGCTGTGAAGCTGATGATTCTGATGGAGGGTCTGGATGAACTCTACATGAAAGGCTTGCCAGACAAAGCAGGATGACAGCCTGTCTCTTCTCAATCCTCATTAATAGGCATTCATTGATTAAATTGAGCATCACTCATTGCAGAAGACACTCTCCTTGGCTGATTACAAATGGAATCAGCTGTGGATGCAGGTGACATGATCATGATCTAATTCTATGAAATGCCATCATTGCAACAGACAGGCCAGCACTTCCCCAACCAAACAAACAGGTACCACCATTTGGCCAAGTTGACACATGAACCTGACCATGACAGACCTGAATACTTTCCCCTCTATTATTAGTTTGCCAAGAATTTTTATCAAGAATGTATGTTTAAATAAACTTAACCAGGGATGTAAAGGATCTGTACACAGAAAACTAGAAAACATTGATAAAAGAAAACAAAGAAGACTTTAATAGATGAAAAGACATTGCATGCTCATTGATAAGAAGATTTAATGTTGTTAAGATGCTATTTCTATCCAAACTTATCTATATGATACCAATTAAAATTCCAACAATCTGTTTTAAAGCCTTGGAAAAGCTAGTTTTCGCATTTATTTGTAAGGGAAAGAAACCTTGAATAGCTAAAGATATCCTAAAAAAGAAGATCAAATGGGAAGGTCTAACTCATTCTGACTTTGAAGCTTATTATAAAGCCACAGTCATCAAAACAGCGTGGTATTAGAATAAAGATAGAAGATCTGACCAATCGAATCAAGAGTGCATTGATTGATCATCAAATCTGGGGTCAATTAATTTGCATGTTTCATAAATAGGCACGTGAGAATTGGATACTGATAGCCAAAGGAATGAAAGAAGACTCTTCCCTTACACATTATACAAAAATTAATTCAAAATACATCAAAGACCTAAATGTAAGATCTAGTAACATAAAACTCCTAGAAAAAAATATCAGGAAACATCTTTATGACCCAAAGCACAAGAAATCAGAAAAAATACACAGGTGGGATCTCCCTGGAATCAAAAGCTTCTATGCATCAATTTCCCTGAATCAGACATTGCCTTGTCTACTATGTGGATTCCATGCCAATGGTATGTAGCTGTTGGTTTGGTGGAGGTGTTCTTTTCTCTTCCAATTAGAAATGAGTAGCATAAATGGTTCACATTCACTTGGGATGAATTTGCAGTTTTCCCTGGGTCACATTAACTTCCTGCCCTCTGCTACAACACAGGTGGGAGAAAGCTGTATATATACAGCTTTGCTAAAAAGATGAAGAGGCAGCCATCACAATGGGAGAAAATATTTGGTAACTATATATTGGATACAAGTTTGATGTCTTGAACAACAAAAGAATAAACAACCCAATTATAAAATGGGCAAAAGATATGAATAGACATTTTTCTAAAGACAACTACAAATGGTTAAAAAACACATAAATAAATGCTCATTTTCATTAACTCTAAGGGAAATGCAACTCAAAAGATTATCATCTTCTACCTATAATAATGGCTGCTATTAAACAAACAGGAAACTATCAATGTTGGAGAGGATGTGAAGAAGTTGGGACATGTATTCACTGCTGGTGGGAAAGAGTAATGGTATAACCACTGTAGAAGAAAGTTTGACAGTTTCTCAGAAAACTAAATATTTTGTTGTCCTGTGACATGGCAATACCAAAACATGGTATATACCCAGAAGAGCCAAAAGCAGTGACATAAACAGACATTTGCATACCAATGTTCATAGAAGCACTATTCACAATTGCCAAAATATGGAAACAATCCTAGTGCCCATACAAAGATGAGTGGTTAAACAAAATGTGGTATATACATACAATGGAATGTTGTGCAGTGATAAGAAGAAATGAGGTCCTGAAGCATATGAGAATGTATGTGATTCTACAGGCTATAATGCTGAAAGAAATCAGCCAGACACGGAAGGAAAAATATAGTATGATTTCACTATTATGATCCTGGTAAGAAGAGCAAACTCCAAGTTCTGTGGCTCAGGAAATCTGTACTCATATATAGCAAGGAACTAGATTTTGCATCTCAGCAGCTAGAGTATGCAAATGACTTTGCAAGCCAAGGCTTCCAAATGTTTCACGTTTTTAACACTGACTATTCATGATAAAGATTCTATAAAAGAGAAAAATGCATCCCCATTGCACACTTCCTGCACAATGCACATTGATTCCCTCCCCAATACACATCCACACACTCACACACAAACGTAGCCAAACCCCCTGATATCAAACTAATTTTTTTTCAAAACTGGATGGTGTTCTGTATTTATTGAGATGATCATATGGATTTTGCTGTTAATTTGCTAATATGGTGGATTAACTTGATTTTCAAATGGAAAAATAATCTTGCATTTATGGGGTACAGTCAACTTATAAACCATGTACTATTCATTCTATATCAAGTTGGATTCAATTTGCTATTTTTTTCCATCTCTGTTCATGAGGGTCATTGATTTGTAGTCTCATTTTATCACATCTTTGGAATTATCACGAGGCTGGTCTCCTAGATGAGTTTAGAACTATTCTCTTCAATTATCTGGAAGAGTTCTTGTAGAATTTCTGTTGTTTTATTCCTTAAATGTTTGGGAAACTTCAACAGTAAAGACATGATGACCTGGAGATTTTATGAGAGGTTTTGATCTAATATGGAGGTCAAATCTTTAATACATGTCCAGCTAGTCAGGTTTTCTGTTTCTTCTTGAGAGAATTTGATAATGTCTTTCATTTCTTTATGTTGCTAAATAGTATTCAATTATGGGTATATACCACTTTTTTATCCATTAATCAATTAATAGACACTTGGGATATTTCCTCATTTTGACTATTATGAATAATGCTGCTATGAACATTTGCATACAAGTTTTTAGGTGAATATATGTTTCCTTTCTCTTGGGTGTATGCCTAAGAATGAAATTGTTTGGTCACAAGATAAGTTTTTTAACTTTCTGAGAAACTGTAACTCTTTTCCAAAGTGCTCACATTATTTACATTCCATGGACAGTGCTAGTATGAGAGTTCCAATTTCTCCACATAATTGCTTCATTTGTTATCTATCTGTTTGATACAGTCATCTTAATAAGTCAGATTTGTATCTCCTGGTGGTTTTTATCTGCTTAATGGCTAATGATATAAAACATTATTACATGCGTCTATTGGTCATTTGTATATCTTTTGGGAGAAGTGTCCATTTAAAGCCTATACCCATTTTTAAAATGGGGTTATTTGTCTTTTAACTGTTGAGTTGTAAAAGCTTTCATGTAATCTGGATACAAGTACCTTATCATATATATGTTTTGCAACTATTCTCTCCCATTCTATTGAATATTTTTTCATGTTCTTGATGGTGTCTTTTGAAGCACAGAAGGTTTTAATTGTAATTAAATCAAGCTTGCTTACTTTTTCTGTAGTTGCTTATATTTTTAGTGTCACGTTTAAGAATCCACTGCTGAATCCAAGATCATAAATATTTGCCTTTGTTTTCTCCTAAAAATGTTATAGTATTAACTCTATATTTAGGTCTATGTTATCTTTTGAGTTAATTTTTGTATATGATATAAGGAAGGTGTCCAGCTACTTCCTTTCACATGTATGTATTGAAGGGTTCTAACAATAATTGTGAAGACTCTCCTTCAAGTTGGATTACTTTTTACTGTTATTGAAGTTAAATTGACTATAAATGTAATAGATACTGATTAACTAGTAACTTAATGATTTGATTCTCAATTCTATTTTATTTATCTAGGTGTATATTTATATGCCAGTACCATACTCTTTTGATTACTGAAGCTTTGTAATTATGTTTTAAAACATGGAATGTAAGTACCCCAACTTTGTTCTTGAGAATTGCTTTGCTATTCTGACTGCCTTGAATTTCCTTCCAACTTTTTGGATAAAAAAAGGAAGGTAAGACTTTGGAAGGGATGGCATTGTGGTGAGTGACCATTATAACAATATTAAGACTCTCAATCCATATTATGATATGAATTTCCATTTATTTGAGCCTTAATTAATTCCTTTCAATCATGTTTTATAGTTTTATGGTACAGCCTTTCCATGTGTTTTGTTAAATTTCTTCACACATATTTTATTATTTTATGCTATTATAAATGGAATTGTTTATTAATTTTATATTAATATTATTTACTGCTACTGTGTAGAAATGCAACTGATATTTGTATAATACTCTTGCATCTTATAACCTTGCTGAACCCATTAATTCTGTCCAATAACATTAAATTACTTAGGATTTTCTACCTATAAGATCATGCCACCTGCGAATGGAAACAGATTTATTTCTTCCTTCCAATCAGAATGCCTTCATTTCTCCATCTTGTACGGTTGGCCAAGTGACAACTTCAAGCGCAATGTTTGCAAGAAGTCAAGAGAGAGTATATCATTGCTTGTTCTTCGTCTGGGGGAAAGCACTTAATAGGGCACCATCAAGTGTGATATTCACTTTGAGTTTTACACAGATGCTCCTCCCTACACCCAGTCCTTGTTGTTGAATTTTTCCTTCACAAATGAGTGCTGCATTCCCTGTAAGGTTTCTTCTGTGTCTGCACAGTAGATCATGTAGCACTTCTCTTCATTCTACTGAGATGATGTATTATATTAATTGCATTTTTAAACAGCTGCATAGAGATATAAGCCAAATATTGTGGAATTTATCCTGTAAAGCACACAATTCAATGGCTTATGATGGATTAAGAGATGTACAACCATTACTTCAGTCAACTCAAAACATTTTCTTCACCTAAAAAATACCCCCTTTAGCCTTTATCCTCCTTTCACTCCATCCACTCAACACTAAGAAGCTAGTAAGCTATTTTCCATCTCTATGCTAAGCATTTCACATAAATAGAATCAGAGTCAGTAGTACTTTATGACCAGCTTCTTTCACTTAGCACAATGTTTTCAAGGTTCATATTCCAGAATTTCATTACTTTTTATGGTTGAAAATAATAATAATAATAAAACTTTAGTAAGGACATACCAAATATTACTTATCCAATTCACCAGTTGCTAGGCATTTGGGCTTTTCAACATTTTTGATGTTATGAATAAAGCAGCTATGAAGACTAATGTACAAACTTTTGCATGAGAATGTGTCTTTATTTCCCTTAGGTACATACATACGTGTGGAAATTCTGGGTCATATGGTAACTCTATGCTTAGTGATTTAAATAACTGTCGGGCTGTTTTTCAAAATGACTGCAGTATGCTACATTCCTACTAGCAGGGTGTGAGTTTCTCTTTTTCCAATCAACATTGTTTTAACTTGACAATTTTATTATAGGAATACTAGTATGTTAGAAGTGGTATTCCTTTTTGATTTTGTTTTGCCAAATGGCTAATGATATTGAACATCTTTTCATGTGCTTATTAACCATTTGTAAATTTCTTTGGAGTAGAGTCTATTTAGATCCTTTGTCCATTTTTATTTGTGCTATTGCTTTTTATTGTTGTGTGGTAGAGTTCTTTATATATTTCTGATACAAGTCCTTTATCAGATATGATTTGAAAATATTTCTCTCATTTATTGGTTGTCTCTTTACTTTGTTGACAGGGTCCTGTGAAGCACAAAACGGTTTAAATTTTGATTAAGTCCAAGAAATTATTGTTTAATTTTGTTACTTGAGTTTTTGGTGTTAACTAAGATTCCATCTCCAAATCCAAGGCCATGAAGATTTACCCCTATACTTCCTTCTAAGTGTTTCTAGTTTCACCTCCTATATTTAGTTCACTGATCCATTTTGAGTTAATGTTTACACATGGTGTGAAGTAAAGTTCCAACTTTAATCTTCTGCATGTGGATATCCAATTATCTCAGCACCATATGTAGAAGAAGAGTTCATTCCCTTCATTTTTTATAGGGAATTGATAAACTCTTGACTTTCTATAAATGATGTCTACAAGGCAAAAATTGTCAGCTAAGCCAATATTTCACTTTATAAGCCACATAATTGATTCATCATAATAGTTTTTGACTGCTGGGTTTGGAAACAACTTCTTAGCTGCTTTTCAGAATTCTATATAAAAGACTTCTTTAGCATTTATGGAGACTTCTCTTTTTAATTGCAATTTTTTGAGATTTATTCACGTGCATTCAATCCATCCAAACTATACATATACAATTAATCATTTGTAGTGTCTTCACATTGTTGTACATTCATCATCATGCTCAATTTTAGAATGTTTGCTTTACTCCAGAAAAAGAAATAAACATGAAAAGTCTGATATCTCCAACCCCCCCCATCTTATTGACCCTTAGTATTATATTCTACACAACTTAAGATTTACAATAAAGGTAGGTTAACTAAGGAAGTTTAGTATTTTCAGAGTTACATACATAGATCAGTAAAAAGAATAGACCATCCAGAAGTAGATCTATACAAACTTGAGCAACTGACTTTTTGTGTGTATTTATACAATCATTATCAAAGAGCATGGCTACTTTACTATAAGTTCAAAATTTTACAGTATTTCATTCTAGCTATTCTAATACATTAGAAACTAAAAAAAGAAATATCCATATGATTCAGTAGTCATAACCATTGTTTAAATTCCAATTCTCAGTTACATCACCTCCCTTTCATTTGACCTTTCTCTTTTTCTTCAGAGATATATGAGAAATAACTGTTTTAAACACATCATGCTGGAAAGAGTTGACTTTTTATGGTGTATGGTGTATGGGAATGAAACTGGTTGATATTCTTGAAGATCCTACTACCTCTGGGATTCAGAATCTTTGGGGCATGGGTACAATCTGGAGGTCTTATTTTCTGAAAAAAAATAACTTATATAAGAAAAACTTTTATAGAATATTAGATAGAACTTAGGATATCTTTAGGGTTTTTAAAGAATGCTATTGGTTGGGATTTGATATACTGTGGCAATTTTAAATATCTGGGTGGAGCTTGCTTAAGAGTAACTTCCAGGATGACCTCCCACCTCTACTTGAAATCTCTTGGCCCTAAAACTTTATTTTGTTCCATTTATTTTCCTTTTTTGATCAGGAAGGCATTCTCAATCCTATGATAACAGGGCCAGCTCTTGGAGTTATATTCCATGTTACCAGGGAAATTTACAGCCCTGGGAGCTGTGTCTCAAACAGGAGGGATTTAGTGAGCTTATTTGCAGAGTTAGCTTAGAGAGCAGAGTCACATCTAAGTAACAGAAGAAGTTCTCAGGGGTTGAATATAAGAAACACCTATAAATAGGCTTAGCTTTATCATTGCAGAGATAAATTTCAAAAGGGCATACCTGCAATGGGTAATTGAAGCTGAAGGGATACAGACTGTGCAACAGGACTAGATACAAAAACTCAAAAATGGACAGCACAATAATACCTAATTGTAAAGTAATCATGTTAAAATACTGAATGAAGCTGCATCTGAGCTATAGGGTTTTTTTTGTTTTTGTTTGCTTGTTGGTTTGTTTGTTGTTGTTGTTTTTTACTATTACTAATACTTTTATTTCTTTTCTTTATATTAACATTTTATATCTTTTTCTGTTGTGTTGCTAGTTCCTCTAAACCGATGCAAATGTACTAAGAAACAATGATCATGCATCTATGTGATGATGTTAAGAATTACTGAGTGCATATGTAGAATGGTATGATTTCTAAATGTTGTGTTAATTTCTTTTTTTTTCTTTCCATTAATAAAAAAATAAAAAAAATAAAAAATAAAAAAAAAGGGCATACCTGAAGACTAAGGG
Source organism: Tamandua tetradactyla (assembly GCF_023851605.1). Taxonomy (NCBI): domain Eukaryota; kingdom Metazoa; phylum Chordata; class Mammalia; order Pilosa; family Myrmecophagidae; genus Tamandua; species Tamandua tetradactyla. Next base: position 86,798,548 of record NC_135330.1, read on the forward strand.
CTTAGCTTATTGTATTGGTAGTCCCTAATACTTGAAAGAATATCAGGAATCATTCAGGTAGGGAAGTTTAATAGTACCACATTTTTACCCAGTCCTTCAAAGCGTCTTTGCAAATCCTTGTTTTATTTTCTGCCCAAAATACTACAGGAGGTATTGGAGTATTACATTAACCTATACAGAATAATAAGATTTCATTTCTTATTCTAGTTCCCTGTAATTGGGTTGTTTAAATAAATGACCAGAGAGGTTAAATTGGATAATGTGCTTCAGAAAATTTTAAAATTTTGGACAAAATAAATGCTCTCATGAAGACTACCTGATATCCTTCATGCACCTACAGATAACAATTCAGGAACCTGTGGTTTATCCTGATAGAAACCTCAGGGAATAGGATCCTCTAGGCATTCTGCAGTAGAAATTCTGGTTTGTCACTTCATTTTCAGATTCGATTGTAGCATACTCCTTCAAGTGTTGAGCACACATCATAAAGCAGTAACCAACTCCAAGGAGTCCTCTCTTCATTTTAAAAGATGATACCGATGGCAATCACTTTCTTTTAAACCACATGAGTATAAACTTCACCATGATTTGCAAAAAACTTGGAGTCCTTTATGGTTATTATCTCCTGCATTCTATACCTGGGAATTGAGAATCATTCCTAAAATATTGTTGGGCTCTCAGTACACCTAAATGCTGATATTTTTCTTGGGTGCCAACTGGAGAACAAGTGTACAGCCTGGAAAATGTACCATTACCTGTCTCTCCCCATCTGACAGCTCAGCTTGAAGTGCTCATCCTGTTGTATGTGCTTCCTTGAAGTGAACTGTCCTCCTATTATAGAAGGTGTCTTGTCTTTTAAAGCATAAACTTCCCAGATCTAATTCTTTATTGCAGTAGAAATTGTCATTTGATGAACTTTTCTAAGGACTGTTCTGAAGCTTCTCAGTGGTAGGAGAAGTCATTAAGTGCCATCATTCTAATTGCACACATTTTCCTTTCCAACTGTTTGAAGTTCCTTCTCTGGTCAATTGCTCAGATATGATCTCTTGGCCATCAATTTTTAACCCCAGGAATGGCCAGCTGTGGTAGAAACCACATATCCTGTTATTGTAGAGATTTCCTGCAATTAAGAAGAATAGTTGCCATTGTATGAGCAGCATGTCAGGTATGTTTTCATGTTTTATTTAGGACCACTAGGAATAAAGCATCATCAAAGTTACCATGAATTAAAAAGTTTCCAATTCTTCAATGTTCTGAAATGTACAACATTCTGAATTATAGAACAAGTAAGTGCAAAAAGGACAGAATTTATTGTATAGAATTTGCATGACTAGTTGAGGCAGAGCCAATCCTCACAGACAAACAAGGGCTCAAATTTAGATTGCGTCCTTGTCTCCACATGAGACTGTAGGTGTTAAATTGTGTGTGTTGATAGCTTATTTCTAAAGTGTAAATATTTAAATTATACCACAACATTATCCTCCTTTAAGGCATTGCTTTGTTGATTTGTTTGTTTACTGCATCAGGTGCTATAAAGGATATATTTTTATATAGTCTCAACCTGTCCAATCCTCTTGGAAACCCTGCTCAGAAAAAGGGCAACTGGGAGTTTATGAGTTTAGGAACAGGTGATTTCAGGGAAGTTTCCAGATCTTCTGTAATTGAGGTCCAGCAATCCATTCAGGGCTCACTTAGTCAATGCCCAGGAGTAGGCTGGACCATGGAAAGAGCCCAATAGTAAGCACACAAACCTTCCCCTTCAGGGCCTCCATGGGAAAAAGACTGGTGGCAAGGCAGAGACTCAAGAGAGAGGACGCTGAGGTGTGGTATTTGCATCCAGGGGAAAATCCTGTCAGGCAGGGATGTGGGTCTGTCTTGTGCCTGGGACATTGTTCAACCTCAGACAGACACTGAGTTTTAGAGGCTACCCACTCCAACTGCTACTGTACAAGGCTGTGTTGCCACAGTGCTTCCAGGCTACCCATTCTGATGCCTCAGAGAACGAGTAGAGACGGTGGGAAGGGCTATGTGTGCCTCCATTTTTCCTTTCTTCTTTCTTTTCTCTCATTTCATCCAAAAATATCAGTTGCAAGGACACAGTGAACTTTAGGTCACCCAATTTGTTCCCAACACATGTAGAGTCACAAGAGTGCCCACCTGAACCTGGGCACCAGCTAAAGAGTGTGGGGTATACCTCTGTGAACATAAACCATAAAGGTAAATAGTGTTTACCACTATGAAGTTTGGTTCAATTGAGGAAGGAGAAGCACTCTGTGGGGCAGGGAAATTCCAGACAGAAAGTCATAAGGAACACATTGTTCCTCACAAGAGGACTTCCCCTTGCACCTGTATCTCCTTGGTACATTATTTGCAGGACTTGATGCTGGATTTCAGCCTCTCTGAACTCTGGATGCCCACCTGGGAACAGACTCATGGCAGGGTCATTTTCTCAACAAGGTAAGTATTTTAAATCCTGATTTTTGCATCTCTCATCTGTATCCCTGACTGACACTGGGCATTTCTGGGTTGGCTGCAAGACACAGTTCAGCCTACTGAAGCACTCTGGATCCAGGCAGTGTGAAGAGCAGGTGACCCCTTTCCCCTTGTGGGTTTCTGGCCTTGGCAATGCTGTACTGCATAGAGTTTCAGGGTGTGAAGTAGTCCAGGGAGGTGTCAGGTGTGTGGCTTGTGGGGAGGATGGATGCCTGTGCTGCCTCTGTCCCCCATCACCCTCTAAAGCTTATGATGTGACTTGGGGGCCTTTAGGTGAGTCTGACTTACTGAAAGATTTGAAACTGACCTCACCTGGACTCTCAGTGAGGGAATTTCTATGAAAGTTAAAAACAGTCTAAATCATTGCATGTATGCATTTGTGTGTGTTGAAAAGTTGAAAAATAGACACTTGTGGGGAGGAACTCTGTGAGGAAAGATTATTTCCTTTTTTGAGTTCTTTCATGTTAAATCCAATCAGTTGATTTTGGGGGGCCTGCTATTGGTGATAGAACACTGGACCAGGCATCATAGGCCTGGCCTGGTTTCCTGTCATGTATGTGGCCTGGACAAGTTACTCATTTATAAAGCTTAGGTTTCTTCAATGCAAATGTGGGGATTAACAATGCCTGATTTTTCATGGAATTTTGTTTGTTTTTAATTAATCATAATCCAAATAATATAAATTTCCTTGCAGGTGAGCAATCACCTGCCTTGTCCATTGATGTAACCCATTGCTCATAGCAGTGCCTGACACATTATGGGCCCTCAAGATAAAGCAACTGACAGAAGAGTGCATTATAAAGGTAAATAAAAATACTTAGAATGGTAGATAATAAAAAAATATGTTTATACCTAAAAAAATAACAAATGCAGTATACAGCTAGATATAAATATTTCCTGAAGCTGTGAGTAGATAGTTGCATAGATACTATGCTATATGAAAAAGATAGACAAACTCTCTGTGATGTTTTGAGTGACTTTCCAGTAGAGGGTCTTTTGAGCAACAAAGCATAAGACAGAATTAGTCATGAAAGTAAAGTCTCCATTTATTATTGAGGAGAGGTTTTATGTGATTTAGGTATTAAACAGAAATGTATGTCATATTTAGGTTACAATGTGCTAAAGGTTTTTATTCAGATTATTCATTACACTTTAATTTCCAAATAATTACTAGAAATAGTGTTTTTCCTTTCATGAGCATGAAACTACCCTAGAAGTTTTCTGTTTTCCAGAGCAGTCTGTTATTCTTCACAGTACATTAATTCAGGAGGAAATGCATTCACATCAGATGTCAGCCTTGCAAAAAGATGCTTTAGAGTTTCTCCAGGAGGTGTCAGGGACATGACTGGGCCTGTTGCAAGAGTGTAACCCCCCCCATGGGTGAAGCACCTTTATAAATAGTAAAAGGGAACCCAAATCAAGGGAAAATGGGTACTGGTGGTCTTTGTCATATCACTGGTGATAATATTTCATATGTTTTCTTTTCTTAAATGAAACCTCATCTTTAATGTAAAAACCACTGCATATAGCTTTTGGTTGGTAGATACAGTTCTCTTGGGGCCCAGCTCTGAGGGAAGCTACTATTTCAACCTGCACTGGAGAAAGGTGGTGGCAGTCAGTGTTTCACTTCCACACTGGAAAAATTGTTGCCAGACATTATTTCAAACATCTGAGGTTATGGGCAGAGGTGATGGAGAATTAAAACTGCAGCAGGCTTTGGGGTCAATTAGTTGAATGGGCTATATTTGCTGGGCAGGCCAGGATAACTCACTTTTGGGGACCCATTGGATATTATTTTGGCACCCTTCCTGATCACCCCTTTAGGGAAGCTTGGAGCCAGCCTGCACCTCTTTTTTGTGGGTCCCTGGCCCTGCTTTGGCTAGGGTGACACTTCCTGCAGAATTTTTTCTCCAGGGAAAAACAGAGACAATGGGAAAAGTATAACAATTTGTAGAGACAGAGAACCTAGGACTAAGGACTGCTGGCTTCAAACACCTGGGAAAGGGAGAACCATCTGTTGTGAAAGAGAGGGACAAGCCAAGTCCTGTAAACTGGGGGCCCTAAACAACTAGTAAGGAAAAGCTTAGAACCAAAAAGATAGAAAAACCCTGCACACTGCATGTGTCTTGGGCAGACCTTCCAGAGAGAAGGGTTGAAGCTCACGAAAATCTCTGATTTACCGTTGACTTTCTTGTTACAAAACAAGAAACAAACATCTCAGGGAATAAATTCTAGAATTACAACTTTAAAATCTACAATGTATCAAAAAGGCTCAAGACAGAGAAATGAGGAATGATTTATCCAAAGGAAGAAGATAAAATTGGAGACAGCACAAATGAAGAAGATGAGCAGTAGACATACTAAATGGAGGCTTTTAATAAATGGTCATAAAAATGTTCAAGAAGATGAAGGAAAATACAGAGAAAGAAGTAAAAAAAATCAGGAAAACAATGAACAATAAGTGTGAGTGTCTATTTAAAAAAGATAAAAATTTTAAAAAGGAGCCAAACAGAACTAGTGGGGTTGAAGATCACAATAACTGAAATGAAAATTGCCTAGGAAGCTTTTGAGAGCATACTGTAACTGGCAGAGGAATTAGTGAACTTAAGCCAAGACACTTGAAATGAGTCATTCTGAGGAACAGAAAGAAAAAAAATATCTATATACAATTTCTTTATATGTATAATTTGTTTCTTTATATATATATATATATATTTTTTCTTTCAGTTATGGGACAGCACCAAGCACATCAATGCATTATGGGAGACACAGAAAGAAAAGAAAGAGGGAAAGAGGCAAAAGGAATCATAGAGAAAATGACAGAAATTTGCCAAATTTAGCAAAAGACATGAATATGTACATCAAAACAGCTCAAAGACTAACAAACAGGGTGAAAAAAAAAGCAAAATATACCTAGTTATATATGAATTCAATGTCAAATACAGAGGACAAGGAGAGATCTGAAAGCACCAAAGGAAAAGCAATGTGTTATGTACAAGGGAATCCCAAATATATAGTGTGCCAATTTATCATCAGAAACCATGCAGTGGATTGAAGTACAAAAAGTGGTGAAAGAAAACAAATGCCAACCAAAAATTTTATATATGATGAGACTCTCTTTCAAAATTGAGGGGGACAATAAGATATCACCATGTTAAAAAGAAAAGAGAAAAATTGAGGGAATAATAAGGAAGTATAAGACTTAAATCATACATAAACTAACTAGACCTAACAAACTTATATAAAACACTGCACCGAACAAAAGCAGAGCATGCATTCTTCTCAAGTGTAAATGGATCATTCTTCAAGATAGATAAAAGGCTGGGTCGCAAAACAAGTCTCAATAAATTTTAAAAATATGGAAATCATGCAATGTATACTCTCTGACCACAGTCGAATGAAGATAGAAATCAATAACTGAGGGAGGAATTGAAAATTCACAAACATGGAAATTTAAAAATATACTCTTAAACTACCAATGGGTTAAAAAAGATTTCACAAGGAAAATTAGAAATTATCTTGAGGTGAATAGAAATGAAAGCAGAACATACCAAATATATAGGTGCAGCAAAGAGAGTGATGAGAGGGAAATTTATAGCTCTAAATGCTTACATTAAAAAAAGAAGACTTCAAATCACAGTTCTAATTTCAAAACTGGAACTACTGAAAAAGAAGAACAAAGTTAACCCAAAACAAGCATAAGAAAGGATATAACAAGATTACAGTGGAGATAAAAGAAACAGAATACAAAGAAACAAAAGAGAGAATAAACACCAAAAGATGGTTCTTGAAAAGATCAGTAAAGTTGACAAAACTGTAGCTACACTCACAAAGGAAAAAAAGAGGATAAAAATAATAAGAAAAAGTCAGAAATGAAAAGGGGGCATTGCTACCAATTCCACTGAAATAAAAATGATTATAAGAGAATACCATCAATAATTGTAGATCTACCTACATTGACTCAAGAACAAGTAAAAGACCTGAAGAAAGCAATTCCCAGTAAAGAGACTGAATTAGTCATCAAGAGGTGAGATTTGTACCTGCTATGCAAGGTTGGTTGAACAAAGGAAAATCAATTAATATAATACACCCCATTAACAGTGAAGGACACAAACTGCTTGATCTCCTCAATTGATGCAGAATAGATATTTGACAGAATACAGAACCCTTTCTTAATAACACCACTTAGCAGACTAGGAGTAGAAGGAAACTTCCTCAGCATGATAAGGGGTGTATATGAAAACCCCATATCCTAAGTAATGTTGCAAGATTGAAAGCTTTCCTACTAAGATCAGGAACAAGACAAGAATACCCATTGTCACCAATGTTATTCAACATTATGCTAGAAGTTCTTGCCAGAACAATTAATCAAGAAAATAAATAAATGCATCCAAATTGGAAAGGAAGAAATAAAACTTTATACTTCCTGTATATTGTTGATATGATCCCATATACATGCAGAATCCACATCAAAGCTACAAGGGAAAATAAATGAATTCAGCATACTGGCAGGGTACAAGCTCAACATCCCAAAATTGGTAGTATATCTATACACAAGCAGTGTACAATTTGAAGAAGAAATCAAGAAAAAGAACCACTCACAATAGCAACTAAGGGAATCCAAAGGTCTAGCAATAAATATACACAAGTTTGTAAAGGACTCCTACATAGAAAACTACAAAAAGTTGCTAAAAGAAATTTTGAAATCCTAAATAAATGGAAGGACATTCCATGCTCATGCATTGGAAGATTAAATATCATTAGTATGGCAATACTACTAAAGCAATGTGTAGATTCACTGCAACCTCAATCAGAGTTCCTACTGCCTTCTAGAGTGCAGGAATGAAAAGCCAGCCACCAAATTTATATGCAGCAGCAAGGGACCCTAAGTAACTAAAGCCATCTTGAAAAAGGAAAATGATGTTGGATGAATCGCAATTCTCCATCTTAAAACTTACCACAAAGCAACAGTGATGAAAACAGCACCACAGCCTCTGGAGAGCCGCCTGCCCTAGGTCCATGGCCCACAGGGCAGCAACCACTGTCTGGCCTGGGCACCCCATGCAGCACCGCACTTGTAGGTGAGTCTGGAGATCAAGGGTGGGGAAGTCGGCCCCCAGCCCCTAGCTGCAGCTGTGCAGGCAGCCAGCCCCTCCCCATTCTCCTCCCTCTAGGCGGGGCTGCCCTGCCCCCATTTCGTGTGCCTGCCTGGATGTTCTACCCCAGCTGCAGCTGCCACCCCAGGGCAGCCTCAGCACTATAGGATGACCCATCTGGAGCAGCCATCTCTGGTCCCAGTCCACCCAGCCGCTCCCAGCTCCACCAGCAGTAACAGCAACAGCAGCAGGAGCATCTCAGTGTGGGATCAGCACAGTAAATGAATATCTGAGGACTGCTTGGCAGCACCACGGCCAAGGCCTGGGGAAGGTGTGTCAGCCTTATGAAAACACAGTCTCCACAAAGGCAATTTTGAAGAAAAGGAACACATGCAAAGGGTGGGCTCATAAAGTGTCTGCCCTGAAGGTTAGTGGGGTTCAAGCCCAAAGGGCAAAGCAACAGGATTATCACACATGCTCATCTCCCCCACTTTGCCATAATTTTCCATTTATGTAAAAATCTCCTAAAAAGATTCACTGTACTTCCTGCATCTCCACATCCCTCAGCACAATACAAACCGTCAGCAGACTGGGAAGAGCTTTGAGGGTTACTGTGAATGTTCAAGAGGGCAGCGGTCTGGCTGAAGGTCGACCGAAGTGCATGGAGAGCATCTGTCTTCAGAGGCCATGCTCCAATTTTGAAGTAAAATAAATAATTCACTTTGTCACTCTCAGTGCCGAAGATGAAAGACAGGTGCTCTGCCTTTTCCCTCCTGCCACTGCCACTGATGCCACCGCTAACAGTGAACTTTTGCTTCCAGATAGTGTGAAGAAAGCATCACACCTTATATTTCTATTGCACTACCATAATGCCAAAATCATCCGAGTAGGACACAAAGAAACCTAATAAATTAGCTAAATTTGGGGAAGAGAGGTGGAGCGAAAAATATCACAGTTACTAAAAATCTCTTAGCCTTCACTTACTCATCCCTCCCTCCCTCCCCCCAAACTGCTAGGCAGCCCCTAATCTTTATCCAGGCAGGTCCCAGATATTGAGGCTTTAGTTCCAGACTACTGTAATTCAGAAAGCTTTGCAATAAACTGAGTTCCACGTTGTTTTTGGTTTCCCAGTGCATATAAAAGCTATGTTCACAATATGCTGTAGTATATTAAGTGCCCAAGAGAATTATGTTATAAAAAGCGTGGACATACCTTAATTAAAAACAATGGAATAGGCACAGCTGTGCTGTCTACTGTGGCGGGGTGGGCACTGTGTTCAAGGGGAAGGCAGGCGGCGCCGGGGGCCTCAGGTGCAGCAGCGATTGTCCAGGCAATGGGAAAGAATCCCCACCGGCAATGGGTCCAGCTGGGCCTCCGCAGGGCACGCAGAACCCGGGTCTTTCTCTGTGGGGCATCTCCATACAGACCGTGATGTCACAGACGCGGGGTTCTGCGGGGGGGTGGCTACCGAACCTAAGCAAGTTTCTTGGTCTCTTTGCTGCCAAGCCCCCTCTCTGCCAATGCTCACTGTTGCTCTACTGTCCTCTCAACCTCGCCATCCCCAGGGTGCCTGTGCCCCCATCTGGCAGACATCTGGGCCATATCTTGGCAAGTACTGTCCCAAGGTCCCGCCTCTGTCTCTTCTACCCCCCTTACTTGCCCCGTTACCCGCTCTGTTCCCGGCCCCAACAAGGAGCCGCAGAGCCTCACAATGGTCTCCAGAGCCAGGGGACTAGAAGGGGGCGGCGGCAAGATCCGGACCCATCATGGCCACCAGGGGCCAGTTAATCCTTACATGCAGGGGCGACAGCAGCATCGGGGTATCCTTAACAGGCTTACCAAATCGATTAGGAATATTATGCCAGGATGGCTGCAGAGATACTTCAATAGGAATGAAGATGTACACAGGTGCTCAGCAGACACAGAGGAGGTACCACATGGGCAGGAAAACAGAGAAGATGAGCATCTCACGCAGGCCACTGAGGAGAGCTCCAATACTAGTGATGGGAGGATCACTCCTGCACCAAACATCGATAATACAGAAGAACCCTCAACAACTACAGCTGATTCAAATTATGCAGATAAGTCAATAAGTCCTCTTCATCAGTGCCATTCAAAGTTTTCCATGTTGGAATCCCCTGCCTTATACCACCAGCCTTCCACATCATTGACATTGCCAATTGGCAGTTCTAGATTTTCCCTTGTAAAGGAATTTAAAGATTCTACCCCTCAGCATGATGATAGCAGCTCAACTAACAGCAGTTTTCTTTCAAGAGCTTCTGATAAAGTTACAGCTTCTCCAAAGAATATTTCAGTCCCACGTCTGTGGTTCACAGAGGCTGAGCCCTCTCATGCACTCCCACAGCACACTGCCACCAGCTCAAAGAAACCAGCATTCAACTTGGCTGTCTTTGGAACACTTTCCTCTTCACTTGGGAATTCTTCAAGCCTTAAAAAATATCAGCTTGGAGATTCTCCTTTTTACCCTGGAAAGACAACAAATGGTGGGGCAGCAGCTGCTGCAGGATGGTCTAAACTATGAGGTACACCTTACCAGGCACCAGTTAGAAGAGAGATGAAAACTAAGCAACTCAATGCACAATCTCCTGGTGTGACTAGTTTAGCAGCTCGGCGAATATTACAATCCTATGAGAAGATGTCTAGCCCTCTACAGGATGCAAAAAAAAAATTCCTTTAGTTGTTTCTTCTCCTGTGAATCCTCTTGATAGAAGTGGTATAGATTCCACAGATGTTCATGCAAAAAGGGTTAAGGTGAACTCTTAGTATCCCCTTGTTCAGAGACTCTTGATCCCAAAGTCAGTTTCCATAGCAACAAATCTCACTGTGTATTTGAAACCATCCCTGACCCTATCTCATGAATTGAGAAAAACTAATCAAAGAATAGTTAATAAGTATGACACACCATATGAAAAAAGTGAGACACCAGAACAAAATAGAGAACAAGAAAGTGGCTTTCCAGATCCAGATTTCAGTCTGCCTTCAGGCAATGGATTATCTTCTGGAATAGGGAATGGAGGCTGAAAAATAAGAGGAGAGAGAATACACTTCACTGAATCTAAATTGCCAGTGGAGCAGGACATGGAAGTATAGGTATTACCAAAAATCCCTCCACCAATCACCAGTTCTTCACTGACTGCCTGCAGTTTAGTTCCTCTGTGATCACACCTTCCTCCTCATCACCCATCAGGCATTCACAATCATTAACCAATAAGGTATAAATGACTTCTCCAAACAGCAGTGACAATTATGTGTTTACATTTTCATCTCCTATTATAAAATTTACTGAGACATAGATACTAACTCCACCATCTGCTGGATTTCCATTTAATGTGCCTATTGAAAAAACAGAACTTTCTTACACCAGCTGTTCTTCAGACCCAATGGTAAGTACTTCAGCTGAAGATATCACTGCTGTGAATAGTCCAAGCTGTAAGAAGAAACCAGATGAAGATATTGAGGACACTTTTTGACATTCAAAATCTCTGAAATAAGAAAGTGTCCTAGATGTTCTGAAAACACCTGGTTTCATATCACTAAAGGCAGATTCTTTTGCTGCTTAGCCTACTATGACAAGCCAGGTAGTTTATACAAAATCAGCAATAAGTAGCTTTACTTCTAGTGTAATTGGACTTGAGGGAAGTTTAAAATCTCAATCATCATGGCACCGTGGTACATGTCTACTCCAGAACAATGTTAGAGATGAGATGTGCATGCCCTGTCAAGCTGCAAAGTTGCCACCAAGAAGTGTTGCTAAACGGACTGGAATTGACACACCAAATATAAATGGCAAACCAACTGTCCCTGCATCAAGGACAGGCTTTGGACACAAACTGAAGCCAGCAGTAGGACCTGGGATTGTGAGACCAGCTTTAGCATGAACGTTGTTAACCCTGATCCTGCTGCTGTTGTTACTGCAGTGACATCTGAGGACAACAGCAGCTTCAGCTTTGGAATCATAGGAATTAAAAGTGCCAAGCAATGTTTTCCTTTGGAAATTTAGAGTAAATCAAAGATGAGAAATCTTCAAAGTTAACATTTAATTTCAACATGATGAAACCATCTGAGACAGAATCAGAACAGTCAACAAAGGCTGCTTTTGCTTATGGAGCTCAAACCAATACTATGGCTGATCAAAGAAAAGCAAAGCCAGTTTTTAATTTCTTAAATGACAGTTCCTCTAGCTCATGTACACCAGCCACTTCAGCTTGTTGTGGCATTTTGGTAGAACAATCTCTTTGTCCAATCCTCCTGTGGCCACCTTTGTGTTTGGACAGGTCGACAATCCTGTGAGCAGCTCTGCCTTCGGGAACTCTGCTGAATCCAGCACATGTTAGTCTTTACTATTTTCTCAAGATAGCTAACCAGCAACCACATCTAGCATTGGCAGAGCTATCACCCCATTTGTCTTTGATCTGGGAGCCAGTAGTAATTATACTTCAATCTCTGGTTTCAACTTTGGAGCTACAACAACATCTAGCTCTGCAGGATCCTTTGTATTTGGTACTGGACCTTCAACACTATCTGACAGTCCAGCATTGGGTGTTAAAATGACTCCAACATTTGGATAAAGTCAAAGTGCCAACCAGCCTTATTCCCCAGGCTTTAGAACTAATCATCTTCAAAAATATTATTTTTCAACTGGTTCTCAGATTGAACCCCCACCTGCTTTTGGTACAGTGTTAAGCAGTAACCAACCTCCTGTGCTTGCATAACAGCCTAGTTGGTCTGCATTTGGCTCTGGAAAGACTCCTAATTCCAGTTTGGTTTTCCAACTTAGCAGCAGAACAACAAATTTCAACTTAGCAAACAATAATCCATCAGGTATGTTCACGTTTGGTGCAAATCTTGCCACACATCCAGCCCAGCCTTCAGTCTCAGGAGGATTTCAATTTAACCAGTCTCCAGCAACATTTACAGTGCGGTCAAATGGGAAACATGTTTTCTTCTTCTGGAAGTTCAGTTTCTGCTCACAAGATAAACTGCTGTTAGATGCAGAAAATAAAGTCACAATAGTTTATACCCAATAGTTTTATTAACAAAAGCTGTTTCCCTGCATTCAGACAAGGAACTGTACTGTGTGCTGAAGTTATCTCAAGTCAGATCTGCCTAAGGACACCTTTAACTTTGGGATTTTCTTCCTTGCTCTTTCTTTATAGAAAACTCCAACACCACTCCTCCCCTTTAATAATAGCTGGACTGATGACTGATTCTTCACAAAAATAATATATGATGCAGCAAATTATTCACTGATTTTACCTGGTCTGGCTATACCCAGGTATAGAGCCCAAACCTGAATATTCAACATTATATAGAATCTTTTTGACTGCACCTTAGTGTGCATTTATATGCATTTATGGAATTCTTTGAAATTGTGGTTATATTTAAGGAGATTTTTATATATTAGAAGGTGTTGAAATGAATGAATTCTATGCTAAGTTTGTGCTGGTGTTTATGTGTGAAGTGAGTGAGCTGAGTGCATTGTGCACTAAAATTTTCTGACAGAAGAAGCCTGATTTACACTGGTTCATGCACAGGACATGTTACATATATCTAGTTCTCAGCTTAATAATTATATGCTATTTCTATATTTACTTCTTTTGATTATCACCTGCCTTGCCTTTTTCATTGTTCCATTATAAAGTATGTAAGTACTATTTTGTTTCTATACTTTTTTGGCATTAAATAAATTGTGAACTTGAAATTTTAGTTTTGGGTTAGAAATTTTTTTTGGTTGTTTGTTTAGTCTTGTCCAGATCTTACTATATAAATCTCATTATTCAAAGTTACCTTAATCCATTTTGAATTTTTCTTAAAAATTGATAATTGTTAAAATGAATTTATTTACTTTTATGATCCAGGTTTTGTGGGCCAAAATCAGTATTATACAAAATATTAATCATATATTTTTATATTTACTGAAATGGACATGGTGACATTTTAAAATATTTTCTTGACTAATCTTCATACATATACAGTCCGTATTTGGTGTACAATCAACAGCTCATCACATTGTCACATATTTGTGTATTTATCACCATTATCACTTTTTGAATATTTGCACCACTCCAGAAAAAGTAATAAAAAGAAAGGAGAAAAAACTTATAAATACCATATTCTTTAGCCCTCCTTCTCATTGACTGCAGGTATTTTAATCTACACAGTGTGTATTACCTTTTATTCCCTATTGTTTATTTTAATCCATACTTTTTACTCATCTGTCTATATCCTGGATAAAAGGAATATCAGACACAAGATTTTCACCATCACACAGTCACATTGTAAATGATATTGTAAAAGCCTTATCATTATGCCATTGTCTTCAAGAAGCATGGCTACTGGAACACATTTCAGTAATTTCAGGTACTTCCCTCCACCCACTCCAATGCATGATAAGCTAAAAAGGGATATTTACATAATGCATAAGAATAACATCCAGGATAATCTCTTGACTGTTTGAAATCTCTCAGCCACTGAAGTGTTATTACGTCTCATTTCTCTTATTCCTTTTGTTCAACAAAGCTTCTTCAATCCCATGATGCTTGGTCCCAGAGAATCTCTAGAGTTCTGTCCAACATTGCCAGGGAGAAGTACACATGTGGGAGTCATGTCCCACGTTATTTTGTGTTATAAGGAAGTTTAACATTAAAGCCATGTTTATTTCAGTACAAATAACATATTAAATCATGGTACAAATGCCATCAATAAAAATTATGAAATAAAAATGTATTGCTAGAGACTTCCTGGAAGATGGCGGCTTAGTAAGACGCGCGGATCTTAGTTTCTTCTCCAGGACACCTACTAGGGGAGTAGAAATGATACAGAAAGCGCCCAAAGCCACAACAGAGATAAAAAAGACAGCGTACCCCATCCTGGAACGGCAGGCTGGCTGAGAGAAGCAGCTCGGGTGAGATCGCCGAGGCGCGCGGGCCTTACCGGGCGGGGTGGCAAGCGGCCGGAGTTACTCCCTTCCCCCTTCCCGGGCCGGCTGGGAGAATTGGAGAGGTGGTCCCCTGAAACAAAGACGGCTGGCGCCCACACCACGCGCAGCCCCCAGACCAACTGAGAGAATTGGATCGGAAACCCCCAGGCCGCGGAGAACGGTGACGGGTGGGGGAGGCCCCTTCCAAACCCGTGACTCCCGGGGAACGTGCACTCTCTCGGGCGGGCCGCTGCCGCTGGCGCCCTCCCGCCACGCTTGTTGCCCAGGGCCGACTAGGAAATTCGGACGGGCTCTTTCCCTGGCTGCGGCGACCAGCAACCCTCCCTGCGTTCGGACCCCGGGCCGGCTCAAGCCGTTTCGGCTAGCGAACCCCCAGGACGGCGAGAGTTTTCCAAAGTTTAAGGTCCCACAGCACCTTTTACTGGTGGGACCCGCAGACAAACGTGTGCCACGAGCGCCACCTACTGGGCAGGATAAGAAAAACAGAACCCAGAGATTTCACAGAAAAATATTACAACCTTGCTGGGTCCAACACCAAGAAAAATCTGAATAAATGCCCAGACGCCAGCAGCAGAAGATAACTGTCCACGCTCAAAAGATTGAGAATATGGCCCAGTCAAAGGAACAAACCAATAGCTCAAATGAGACACAAGAGCTGAGACAACTAATCCTGAATATACGAACAGAAATGGAAAACCTCTTCAAAAATGAAATCGATAAATTGAGGGAGGACATGAAGAGGACATGGGCTGAACATAAAGAAGAAATAGAAAAACTGAAAAAACAAATCGCAGAACTTATGGAAGTGAAGGATAAAGTAGCAAACATAGAAAAAATAATGGATAGCTACAATGATAGATTTAAAGAGACAGAAGATAGAATTAGTGATTTGGAGGATGGAACATCTGAATCCCAAAAAGAAACAGAAACTATCGGGAAAAGAATGGAAAAATTTGAACAGGGTATCAGGGAACTCAAGGACAATATGAACCGCACAAATATACGTGTTGTGGGTGTCCCAGAAGGAGAAGAGAAGGGAAAAGGAGGAGAAAAACTAATGGAAGAAATTTTCACTGAAAATTTCCCAACTCTTATGAAAGACCTAAAATTACAGATCCAAGAAGTGCAGCGCACCCCAAAGAGATTAGACCCAAATAGGCGTTCTCCAAGACACTTACTAGTTAGAATGTCAGAGGTCAAAGAGAAAGAGAAGATCTTGAAAGCAGCAAGAGAAAAACAATCCATTACATACAAGGGAAACCCAATAAGACTTTGTGTAGATTTCTCAGCAGAAACCATGGAAGCTAGAAGACAGTGGGATGATATATTTAAAATACTAAAAGAGAAAAACTGCCAACCAAGACTCCTATATCCAGCAAAATTATCCTTCAAAAATGAGGGAGAAATTAAAACATTCTCAGACAAAAAGTCACTGAGAGAATTTGTGACCAAGAGACCAGCTCTGCAAGATACTAAAGGGAGCACTAGAGTCAGATACAAAAAGACAGAAGAGAGAGGTATGGAGAAGAGTGTAGAAAGAAGGAAAGTCAGGTATGATATATATAATACAAAAGGCAAAATGTTAGAGGAAAATATTATCCAAACAGTAATAACACTAAATGTCAATGGACTGAATTCCCCAATCAAAAGACATAGATTGGCAGAATGGATTAAAAAACAGGATCCTTCGATATGCTGTCTACAGGAAACACATCTTAGACCCAAAGATAAACATAGGTTGAAAGTGAAAGGTTGGGAAAAGATATTTCATGCAAATAACAACCAGAAAAGAGCAGGAGTGGCTATACTAATATCCAACAAATTAGACTTCAAATGTAAAACAGTTAAAAGAGACAAAGAAGGACACTATATACTAATAAAAGGAACAATTAAACAAGAAGACATAACAATCATAAATATTTACGCACCGAATCAGAATGCCCCAAAATACGTGAGGAATATACTGCAAACACTGAAAAGGGAAATAGACTCATATACCATAATAGTTGGAGACTTCAACTCACCACTCTCATCAAGGGACAGAACATCTAGACAGAGGATCAACAAAGAAATAGAGAATCTGAATATTACTATAAATGAACTAGACTTAATAGACATTTATAGGACATTACATCCCACAACAGCAGGATACACCTTTTTCTCAAGTGCTCATGGATCATTCTCAAAGATAGACCATATGCTGGGTCACAAAGCAAGTCTTAACAAATTTAAAAAGATTGAAATCTTACACAACACTTTCTCGGACCATAAAGGAATGAAGTTGGAAATCAATAATAGGCAGAGTGCCAGAAAATTCACACATACGTGGAGGCTCAACAACACACTCCTAAACAACGACTGGGTCAAAGAAGAAATTGCAAGAGAAATTAGCAAATACCTCGAGGCGAATGAAAATGAAAACACAACATATCAAAACTTATGGGATGCAGCAAAGGCAGTGCTAAGAGGGAAATTTATTGCTCTAAATGCCTATATCAGAAAAGAAGAAAAGGCAAAAATTCAGGAATTAACTATCCATTTGGAAGAACTGGAGAAAGAACAGCAAGCTAACCCCAAAGCAAGCAAAAGGAAAGAAATAACAAAGATTAGAGCACAAATAAATGAAATTGAAAACATGAAAACAATAGAGAAAATCAATAAGGCCAGAAGTTGGTTCTATGAGAAAATCAATAAGATTGATGGGCCCTTAGCAAGATTGACAAAAAGAAGAAGAGAGAGGATGCAAATAAATAAGATCAGAAATGGAAGAGGAGACATAACTACTGACCTCACAGAAATAAAGGAGGTAATAACAGGATACTATGAACAACTTTACGCTAATAAATACAACAATTTAGAGGAAATGGACGGGTTCCTGGAAAGACATGAACAACCAACTTTGACTCAAGAAGACATAGATGACCTCAACAAACCAATCACAAATAAAGAAATTGAATTAGTCATTCAAAAGCTTCCTAAAAAGAAAAGTCCAGGGCCAGATGGCTTCACATGTGAATTCTACCAAACGTTCCAGAAAGAATTAGTACCAATTCTCTTCAAACTCTTCCAAAAAATCGAAGTGGAGGGAAAACTACCTAATTCATTCTATGAAGCCAACATCACCCTCATACCAAAACCAGGCAAAGATATTACAAAAAAAGAAAACTACAGACCAATCTCTCTAATGAATACAGATGCAAAAATCCTCAATAAAATTCTAGCAAATCGTATCCAACAACACATTAAAAGAATTATACATCATGACCAAGTAGGATTCATCCCAGGTATGCAAGGATGGTTCAACATAAGAAAATCAATTAATGTAATACACCATATCAACAAATCAAAGCAGAAAAATCACATGATCATCTCAATTGATGCAGAGAAGGCATTCGACAAGATTCAACATCCTTTCCTGTTGAAAACACTTCAAAAGATAGGAATACAAGGGAACTTCCTTAAAATGATAGAGGGAATATATGAAAAACCCACAGCTAATATCATCCTCAATGGGGAAAAATTGAAAACTTTCCCCCTAAGATCAGGAACAAGACAAGGATGTCCACTATCACCACTATTATTCAACATTGTGTTGGAGGTTCTAGCCAGAGCAATTAGACAAGAAAAAGAAATACAAGGCTTCAAAATTGGAAAGGAAGAAGTAAAACTATCACTGTTTGCAGACGATATGATACTATACGTCGAAAACCCGGAAAAATCCACAACAAAACTACTAGAGCTAATAAATGAGTACAGCAAAGTAGCAGGTTACAAGATCAACATTCAAAAATCTGTAGCATTTCTATACACTAGTAAGGAACAAGCTGAGGGGGAAATCAAGAAACGAATCCCATTTACAATT
This sequence comes from Tamandua tetradactyla, assembly GCF_023851605.1. Classification (NCBI taxonomy): domain Eukaryota; kingdom Metazoa; phylum Chordata; class Mammalia; order Pilosa; family Myrmecophagidae; genus Tamandua; species Tamandua tetradactyla. The sequence goes on from NC_135330.1 coordinate 86,816,960, forward strand.
GCAACTAAAAGAATAAAATACCTAGGAATAAATTTAACTAAAGAGACAAAAAACCTATATAAAGAAAACTACAAAAAACTGCTAAAAGAAATCACAGAAGACCTAAATAGATGGAAGGGCATACCGTGTTCATGGATTGGAAGACTAAATATAGTTAAGATGTCAATCCTACCTAAATTGATTTACAGATTCAATGCAATACCAATCAAAATCCCAACAACTTATTTTTCAGAAATAGAAAAACCAATAAGCAAATTTATCTGGAAGGGCAGGGTGCCCCGAATTGCTAAAAACATCTTGAGGAAAAAAAACGAAGCTGGAGGTCTCGCGCTGCCTGACTTTAAGGCATATTATGAAGCCACAGTGGTCAAAACAGCATGGTATTGGCATAAAGATAGATATATCGACCAATGGAATCGAATAGAGTGCTCAGATATAGATCCTCTCATCTATGGACATTTGATCTTTGATAAGGCAGTCAAGCCAACTCACCTGGGACAGAGCAGTCTCTTCAATAAATGGTGCCTAGAGAACTGGATATCCATATGCAAAAGAATGAAAGAAGACCCATCTCTCACACCCTATACAAAAGTTAACTCAAAATGGATCAAAGATCTAAACATTAGGTCTAAGACCATAAAACAGTTAGAGGAAAATGTTGGGAGATATCTTATGGATCTTACAACTGGAGGCGGTTTTATGGACCTTAAACCTAAAGCAAGAGCACTGAAGAAGGAAATAAATAAATGGGAACTCCTCAAAATTAAACACTTTTGTGCATCAAAGAACTTCATCAAGAAAGTAGAAAGACAGCCTTCACAATGGGAGACAATATTTGGAAATGATATATCAGATAAAGGTCTAGTATCCAGAATTTATAAAGAGATTGTTCATCTCAACAACAAAAAGACAGCCAACCCAATTACAAAATGGGAAAAAGACTTGAACAGACACCTCTCAGAAGAGGAAGTACGGATGGCCAAGAGGCACATGAAGAGATGCTCAATGTCCCTGGCCATTAGAGAAATGCAAATCAAAACCACAATGAGATATCATCTCACACCCACCAGAATGGCCATTATCAACAAAACAGAAAATGACAAGTGCTGGAGAGGATGCGGAGAAAGAGGCACACTTATCCACTGTTGGTGGGAATGTCAAAGGGTGCAACCACTGTGGAAGGCAGTTTGGCGGTTCCTCAAAAAGCTGAATATAGAATTGCCATACGACCCAGCAATACCATTGCTAGGTATCTACTCAAAGGACTTAAGGGCAAAGACACAAACGGACATTTGCACACCAATGTTTATAGCAGCATTATTTACAATTGCAAAGAGATGGAAACAGCCAAAATGTCCATCAACAGAAGAGTGGCTAAACAAACTGTGGTATATACATACGATGGAATATTATGCAGCTTTAAGACAAGATAAACTTATGAACCATGTAATAACATGGATGGACCTAGAGAATATTATGCTGAGTGAATCCAGCCAAAAACTAAAGGACAAATACTGTATGGTCCCACTGATGTGAACGGACATTCGAGAATAAACTTGAAATATGTCATTGGTAACAGAGTTCAGCAGGAGTTAGAAACAGGGTAAGACAATGGGTAATTGAAGCTGAAGGGATACAGACTGTGCAACAGGACTAGATACAAAAACTCAAAAATGGACAGCACAATAATACCTAATTGTAAAGTAATCATGTTAAAACACTGAATGAAGCTGCATCTGAGCTATAGGTTTTTGTTTTGTTTTGTTTTGTTTTGTTTTGATTTTACTATTATTACTTTTATTTTTTTCTCTATATTAACATTCTATATCTTTTTCAGTTATGTTGCTAGTTCTTCTAAACCAATGCAAATGTACTAAGAAATGATGATCATGCAGCTATGTGATGATGTTAAGAATTAATGATTGCATGTGTAGAATGGTATGATCTCTAAATGTTGGGTTAATTTCTTTTTTTCTGTTAATTAAAAAAAAAAAAGAGAAGGGATAATTGGAGATGAAGGGATACAGACTGTACAACGGGACTGGATATAAAAACTCAGAAATGGACAGCACAATACTACCCAATTGTAATGCAATTATGTTAAAACACTGAATGAAGCTGCATGTGAGGTATAGGTTTTTTGTTTTTGTTTTTTTTGTTTTTTTTTTCTTTTTATTATTGTTTTAATTCTTATTCTGTTGTCTTTTTATTTCCTTTTCTAAATCGATGCAAATGTACTAAGAAATGATGAATATGCAACTGTGTGATGTTATTAAGAATTACTGATTGTACATGTAGATTGGAATGATTTCTAATTGTTTTGTTAATTCTTTTTTTAATTAATAAAAAAAAAGAAAAAAAAATGTATTGCTAAAAATACTAAATATCATATGAATCTTCAACAAATCATAATCTTTTTATGGGTGGATATTCTTCCTTTTGATATTGATGGCTGCTAACTATTCAGGGTGTTGGTTGCTGAAGTTTGTGGTGACTGTGGCAATTTCTTAAAATAAAGTATCAGTGAAGTCTGTCACATTGACTTTTCCTTTCATGAAAGATTCCTCTGTACCATGCAATGCTGCTTGATGTGTATTTTATCCACAGTAGTACTTCCTTCAAAAATTGGAGTCAATCCTTTCATCACTTGCTGATGCTTTAATCTTCACAGCATCTTCACCAGGAATAGATTCCATTTCTAGAAATCACTTTATTTTGTGCTCTATAAGAATCAATTCAATTGATATAACCCCTTAATCCATTACAAACCCTAAGTACTACCACCATAAAAGCCAGTGTGCAAATGTCCAACCATGTCCCTGTGTTCAGTGTTTCCATGTATATCCCTAACAATGACATTTCAGAGGAGAAACCTACATGCTCTATCCAAGTGAAGGCAGGGAACAACATGAGGTAGGGGGTGAGTAGAGAGCATGAGGTGGAGACTTGATGGCATCAATTTGCCCTGAGGCATATTGAGTGAGATGAGACAAGGTCAGGCTGTGAGCCTGTGTTATGTCCCCAGGTGTTGCTGTGGCACACCCAGCCTGGCTGGCATTGGAAATAGTTCCTTGTGAGTTCTAGAGAAGGGAGAACAAGGAAGCTATCTCAACTTTTAAACAAGTGATGGTGCCTGGGCTTGGTGTGGGATGGAGAGAGGTCCACTGGGGTCTATCTGGGGAACCAAGGAGATGCTGTTAGTTGGGAGTAGATTGTAAGTGAGTGAGACCTCAGGGACGACTTTAAGGTCTGAAGACTCTAGCTTCAGAGACAGAGCAGCTTCTGTCTTGGGATGGTGGGTGGTCAGTTAGGCGTCCATGTTTGGAGCATGCTCATGCAGCCTTATGAACATGCTTTTAAGAGGGTACTGAGGGCACTGATGCTCACAGAGAAGCCTGTCCCCTAGAAGTGTTCTCCTTGCCATGGTGAAACCTTGAGAGGACCCCGACAGAGAAGCTAAACCAGAATCTCCTGGCCAGTCCCATCACCCCCATGCCAACCTCATACACCACAAGAGATGGGGAATGGTCTCTTGTTGTGAGGCCTTAGTAGCAGTGGCACCTGGAGGTGGACACTATCACAGACTTTAGGACCTCCACACAGGGTGGCCATTCCTGGAGGCAAGTCTTATCACAGTGGTGAGGGCCTTCCCTCAGGTGGCTGTGCCTGATAACTCCTCAGACTCAGGGCTGAGAAAGTGGCTTTGCAGGCAGGAAAGAGCACAACTACTAGAGTAGGGCAGGGTCTCCATGGACAGCTGCTCCAGAACACATGGGCACTGAAGAGATGAATTCTCTTTTCATTGCAGGGTTTCCTACCTGATCAATGCATCTAGGCTTCGTGTTTGCTGCTGGGGCTGTTTCATCTTCTTTTAAAGCTAATTGAATTTGCCTCCCCCTTTTCACTCTACCTCCATATCTAAACAATGCACTGGCTTCTCGAAACTAGAAAACTTCTAGAAGTTATTCTTCTAGTGAGGCAATAGAAAAGCTTGGAATCCTCAGACAACACCTGTGCCTATGAAACTCTATATGTACCAGAGAGGGAAGTGTCACCTGCACTTGAAAACCTACCCCCTTATCTGCTTCTTCCTGCTCTGTGCCCCAAGAACCAATCCATATGGGGACACTGTGTGGTGCCTTCACATCAAATGCCAGGTAAACTTAGCTTGCCAGCATCCCCAGTGAGCACCCATGTCCTAAGTGGTAAATATGTCCCAGGTGGACACATATTCCTGTTGATTATTCATGTCTCCAGTGGGCACCTATGTCCCAAGTGCACATTCATGTCCCAGCTGAGCATTCATTTCCCAGGTGGGCACACATCTGAGGCACACACACACATCCCAAAAGTGCACTGATATCCTTGGTTGATACTCATGTTCAAGGGGCACTCATGTCCCAGGAGGATGCTCATGTCCCAAGAAATCATTCATGTCCCAGATGGGCGTATATGTCCCAGGTGAGCATTCATTTCCCATGTGGACACACACATGTCCCAGGTGGGCAAACATGTCTCAAGTGGGCATATATCCCCCAGATGGGCACACCTGCCCCAGAATACATGCATGTCCCAGGTGGATATGCACATCTAATCTAGGCACATCTGTCCTTGGCTTTCACACGTGTTAAATGAAACCTGTCTTTCTCTGCAAGGAGTCCCATCTGGGTCTCCAGGTCCAGGCAGCCACATTTGCCCACCCCCACTTAAAGCACCAGTTGGGACATCTGCCACTACCCCTCTACCACCAATCACAGGCAAGATTCTCCCCACCAAGTAGGACCTCAGTATGGAGCATATTGGGGGTGAATATGAGCCCTCCATGGCCACTCAAGACATGTATCCTCTCAAAGGTGTCACTGAGACCTGCAGGAGCATGAATGTGTGCACAGCTCTTGCTACACATATTCAAAATAATTCAACAAGAATAATTACTTCTATGAATTTGACACCATCACTATCTGTTAATGGCCTTGCGCAGGTACCTGTTAGGACTGGGACTTAATAATCACATTTGACACATCATGGAAATCTCAGCACTTGAGTTTTCCACTTAGAGATGATGTTAGTGTTAGAAAAATTCAAGGTTACATGGTAAATGCCATTAAATTTCAGCATCTTCCATGAGTTCTGGTAAATAACATCACTTAATGTTGGTTTTCCCCAGTTTCTCTGTAGAGCTGTGCTGATGGCATATTTAAGTTCTCCATGTGTGTGTCTCAGAATCTGGTCCTTCCAGATTTTGTTCTAAACAAATAGTTGATATTTCCTAGTGTTGGCAGCAGTGGCTTTATGCCATGAAGCATCATATATCTGGTCTGATTTAGAAGTTATTCTTCAGACCAGCTCTAAATGGTCTCCCCACTTGCTTTAAATATTACCTATTGTGCAGCAGTCCACTTTCTCTGACAAAGCCAGTCTCGAAAATAACTCAATCAATTTATATTTCTGGGTTTGCAGTTGAAGGTGGAGAGGCAGAAAGTGCACATTTCATATCTGTGCCAAAATAACTATTTGAGCAGATCAGATTAAGAATCCTAATAATTTTTGTATGAGTTCATTATATGTCAATATTTACACTTGCTTTCATGGCACACAGTGCTCTGGAGACTACTGGCAGCTCCTTTTAGGTGAACATGCCCTCCACCAGCACATGTGGCGAGGTGGAGGTGTGAGACATGAGCTGACTCTGCATATGGACCTGCAGCAAGTCCCCTGAGAAAGAGAAGTCACAACTTCTGGGGTTTCTGGTCCAACTCACCTCTTGACCCACTACCTGGCAATCCTCCAGACTGTCTGCTGATGTAGACTTCATCTTCTCCCTCCAGTGTGGTTCACCCGCTCCTCCTGCTGGGCTGCCAGGTTCAGCCTGCATTTTGTCTTATGGGCTGATAGCAGCTGACTCATCTTTGTCTCTCAGGATTTTCAGAACTCAAGTGGATCAAAGCCACCTGCTTGTAGACACTGCAGTCCACCTGTGCCTTATTCCTCTTCTTCACAGTGGTGAACCCATGTCCTACCCCATGTCCTGGCAGCACAGCACTGCCAGCAAACCCTCTCACTGTGAGGGTCTATTGTTGGAGCTCTTCTGGGAATCTCTTGTCTTGGCTTCCCTGATAATCCTCATAATCACTCAGTGAGCCCAGAACTGGACTACTCAGCTCTCTGCCATCCTCATGATTGGACATCACTCAACACTTACCCATTTTTGAACTTCCCTCTTAATTTTCCCTTGGCCTCTTCATACACAATTCCTTCTGCCGTGCCCGTCCTTGGTCAATTTTTTCAGAATGCTCTGTCCATTGTAGGGTGGGCACCAATTCATGCTGATTTCTCCTTTCTGTGTCATACACTGCCATGTCCACTACTACCTGCAGCAGGTGCTGAGGAAGCTGAGAGATCAGGGGTCACTCCCACTCATCAAGATCTCCAGCAGAAAGTCCACCTGTTGCTCCTGCCTTTTAAACATGTTCTGGCATTGAGAAGCTGGCTGCCTGATGTAGATATAGAAATTCTTTCTCACTTCTGAAATCCTCTTTCCTAATGACTGTACAAGCTTCCCAAATTGCTGAGGGCAAGATCCCTTGTTGATTGCAGATGCAATCAGCTGTATTTGCAATCAACTGTTTATAGATCCATATTCATCTACAAAATACCCTCACAAATGTAGTCAGACAAGTGCATGCTTGACCAAACAACTGGACAGCATAACCTAGCCAAGTTGACACAAAAGCATAACCATCATATGTGATTATTCTATGGTCAAGTTTGAGGAAACAATAAACTGTTTTACACATTATTTTCACCATTTTATATTCCTTCCAACTATGTATAAGTGTTCCATTTTCTCCAAATCCCCATCAGCACTTATTTTTAGTTTTCCTTTTGACAATAGCCACACTAGTGCATTTGAAATGCTAGCTCACTGTTTTTGTTGGAATTTTGTTAATAGTTAATGACACTGAGCATCATTTCAGGTATTTATTAGCCATTTATATAACTTTAGAAGAATGGCTATTCAAAAAGTTTGACTGATTTTTAATTCAGTTGTCTTTTTTCCTTCAGTTGAGATATATTTTATGTATTTTTGACATTAAAACCTCATCAAATATTGTTTCCAAGTATTTTCTCCCATTCTGTGCACTGTCCTTTCACTTTCTTGATAATGTTTTTGATATACATGGGGATTTAATTTTGGTAAATTACATTTTATCTTTTTAAAATTTTCTTACTCATGTTTTCTCCATTATAGCCATGGTCATGAAGGTTTAATCCTCTGTTTTCTGCATGAATCTTTTTATATTAGAAAATATAAAATTCTTATAGAGTTCCACCACATTACAGGGAGAAAACACACAGAAGGTGCTCAATGTATGCTATATAGCTAAAGGTATGGGAAAGATTGCAACATTAACCAATAAGAATGTTGATAAATGACTTTTATTTAAAAGTTCAAACAGAAAATGTAAACTTCCTTGAAAGGGGGAAGCTTTAATCAACCAATATACATATCTAAAAAGGGAGCTAATTTGATCTTTGAAGTCTGAGAAGTCCAGTTCTTTCCCTTAATTTTTGAGAGGGATTTGATAAATTCTTGACTTTCTGAAAATGATTGTCATTGGAAATTAATTGTCTGGAAATCTATAATGTCATTAATTACCAGCTAAACCAATATTTCCCTTTTATAAGCCACAGAACATATTCACAGTAATAGTTTTTGGCTGCTGGATTTTGAAATGTCTCCTTTGCAGACTTTCAAAATTCTAAATAGAAAAGTTCTTTAGTGGTCATGGAGACTTCATCTTTATGTAATTTTTAAATGTACTCACATGCATGCAAGCCATACAGAATATAAAATGAATGGCTTACAGTATCTTCACATTGTTGTTCTTTCATCACCATAATCAATTTTAGAGAATTTGCATTACTCCAGAAAAAGAAATAAAAATGTTCCATAACCCTAACCCCCATCCTATTGACCCTTAATATGACACTCTACTCAATTTAAGATTTACAATAAAGGTAGGTTAACTAACAGTTTAGCATTTTCAGAAATAGATGTTTAGATCAGTGAAAAAGAATAGAACATCCAGAAATAGATCCATACAAACCAGGGCAACTGACATTTTTTGCTACGCATTTGCACAGTTATTTCAAAGGGCATGTCCACTTGACTACAGTCCAAAAATTTATAGTATTTCCTTCTAGCTATTCAAATACATTAGAAACTAAAAAGAATATCCATATAACAAGTTAGTAGTCATAATAATTCATTAAATGCTAATTTCTCAGTTACACCACCTCCTTCTTAATTTAATCTCTGTGGCTGGTGGATTTGTTTGAGACAGCTACTTTAATTGCCTCAGAACCTTCTGCATCAGTGGGTGCTGATTGTTTGGATTATTTTGACCCTCTGAAACAGGTCTTGCATTTCCGAAGTTCTGCATGGGTAGCCCTAGGGCAGGGGAGGGTTTGCACCCCTCCACTTTCATGCCCGCCTGTCCTCTGGGATGCTGACATGGTAGTTCCATCTGGGACCATGCATAATGGGGTAGGTGCCTTAGACAGCAACAGAAATGGCCAGGAAAATGTGGGCCCTGGCACCTTGCAGTGCTGTCCAGACTGTCACACCCCAAAGATTGTGGTGTAAGTGCCTGAGGTTGCAAACATTTTTTCCCTGCACCTTGGATCCATTAGAGCATCCTTATTACCTGAGCCTGCTGCTTTTCACTCTATTCTTTCATTTCTCTCCTCTTTTGCATGTAATTTACAACATCCTTCCTCCAAAACAGACAACATTTTATGCAGCTATAGAATAAAGTGAATCAGAGGAGGATCTGGGCTGGATGTACCTGGATCACAAAGGCCTGCTGCTGATGGGGAGAAGGAGGACCCAGGTGGGAAGAGATGTGGAGACCACTGGTCAAGAAATCTGAGAAAAGCTTGCTGCTGGTGGTCTGCCTGGCTCATTGCATGGCTTTGCAGGACATAGGCCTGCAGCTGAGACCTGCATGAGATCCTGTGAGGTGGGAACAGAGAGACGGTTCACAGTGTTCTTTTCAAATTAGCTCTGGGGCAGAATAGAGACTGGGCCATAGATGTGAAGGGGTGGAAGGCATTGGAATGGCTTTTATGGCATCTCCCGGCACCTCCTTTCCTCGACTGTGAAACCCCATGTCCCTGTCCCCAGGCCACTTCATGTTCCAAGGAGTGACCTCCACCTGTCTTCCTCCTGGTATGCTGTTGCCCTGGGTTACCCAACATCTTCACTGTCAATTCCTCTACTAAGGACACCGAAATATTCTTTTAACACTGAATTTACCTCAGGTCTTACAGATATTTAAAAACTTAGCAATGCTTGTATACAAATGTTCATAGCAGGACTATTCAAAAAGTGGAAACAGCCCAGTGTCCATCAACCAATAATGAATAAAACAAATGCGGTATAATGATAAAAAGGAATATTATTTGCCCACAAAAAGGAGTGAAGTTTAGATTCCTACTGTGACATGGATGGACCTTGAAATCATGTTAAGTGAACAGAACCAGACACAAGAGTCCACAAATTGTATGATACCATTTATTTGAAATATCAGACTAAGTTAATCTATAGGACATAAAGAAGACTAGGGGTTGCTTAGGGCTTGGGGTGGTGCTGTAGAGGAGTTATGGCTGATGGCTACAGGCCTCTTTGGGGGGTGTTAAAAATATTTAAAATTCAATCATGCTACTTTTAGTTTCCAGCAACTAAAGCAAGTACCACACAATGTGTCAGGTCAACAGCAAGAAGTTATCAGCTCATAGTTTCCAAAGCTAGTGTGTGTGATTCCTCCTAGGGTTGGAATCTCCTGGCTTGTTGGCAGTATTTGGGGTTCCTTGGATTTCTGTCACGTTGCAAAGAACCAGAGGAAACCTCCTTTCTCCTTCAGGTTCTGTTGACTTCTGGTCACTCCCCATAGCTTCTTGCACTGTGTCTATTACCTCTTCTTATAAGACTTCAGCTCATCCTCCTTTAGTTTGTTCTCACCTTAAAATACAACCTCTCCCAAGGTCCTACTTATGAATTGGGCACACTCATAAGATTAGGGATTGGGAACCAAACATTACTTTTGTGGGGGACAGATTCAGTCTCCAGCAATGTATTTTATCCATAATTTCTGTCTCTGGGGAATTCTCACACTCTCCTTGCTCAGAGAAGAACTCCATGAAGTCCCCATGGCTCAACACAGCTGAATTAGATGGTCCCTGATGGCAAGCCATTGTCCTGATTGGGTCTTAACTGCCTTGGTGGATTGGGCCCTGAAAGCCAGTCAGAGTTCTCTAGAGAAACAGAATCAACAGGAAAGATTTGTAAATATGAGATTTATACAGGTGTTTCATGCATCTGTGGGAATGGTGGTGTCCAAAATCCATATGGTAGGCTGTGAAGCTGAAAGCTCCAATTAAGGTTCTGGATAAACTCCACAGGAGAGGTCCACTGACTGAAGAAGCAGTGAAAGAGTCTCTCTTCTTCCTTGAAAGCCTTCAACAGATTGGATTATCCCATCATGGGAGACACTCCTTAGCTGATCACAGATATAATCAGCCACAGATGTGATCAACTGAGTGTTTTAATCAATCAGCCACAAAATATTCTCACAGCAATGGTTAGGCCAGTATTTGCCTGACTAGACAACTGAGCACCATCATTTGGCCAAGTTGACACCAGAATATAATCATCATAGTGGATAAGAGGTTGTCTTCTGCACTTTAGATCATTGTAAGGACAGTTTAAAACCTTCTGTCATTTGTTATAGAAGATCAGAGAGCAGGTGGATATAGCTTAGCTTGTGGGAGTTCTTTCCTCCTCAGCTCTCTTCATGTTCTCACCCAGTGGCTCTTCTGTCTCAAAACAGTGCAACCAAGGTATGGGTGGAACCAGGAAAAGACAAAGATCCCAGAAGCTGTGGGAGCATTCTAGAAAGGAGCCTCCATGGGGACATACTTTTTAAAATATATCAGATGACTGCTGAAGGAATGTGACATGACAGGTTAGCATTACTTTACTAAATGAAGAGAAAAAGTGCCTGGAGTGGAACAGTGTGCCAGTTTGAAATTATCATGTACCCTGGAAAAACCATGTTCTTTAATCCCCATTCAATATTGCTGGGTGGGATCATTTTAATGATTTCCATGGAGAAGTGACCAACTCAATTGTAGGTGGTGTTTCTTTCTAGAGTCCTTTAAGAGAGAACCATTTTGGAAAAACCATCAGATTCCACATAGCCAGAGAACTTTGGAGTTGCAAGAAGAAAATGCCCCCGGCAAAGCCATTTGAAGAACCTAGTGGTGAAAGCTACCAGACATTGCCATCTGCCTTTCCAACTGACAGAGGTGTGCTGGACAGCACCAGCCTTTCTTGAGTGAAGGTAACCTCTTGTTGTTGCCTTAATTTGAACACTTCTATGGCCTTAGCACTATAAATTTACAACCTAATGAATTTTCTTTTTAAAATCCATTCCATTTCTTGTATATTACATTCCAGTAGCTTTAACAAACCAAAACAGTTACCCAGAAAAGGTCTATAATATTTTGCTCTCACAGGAACTATTTATTTTTCATCCCAACACAATTCCCAAGAATGAAAAATGATATAAAATTAGTGATAGTGATTTTTGCCTAAATAAATTAAGAAACATTTTTGAAAATATGCTAAGAATTGAGAATCATTTGCAAATACACATTCTAAAATATATCAATCTCTGATATAATTAGTATTGTCAACACTTTATCATGCATCCAGCTGGAGTGAACTTTTCCTCCATTTTCTCCATAAATCATGACCCTGTGCATCTGGGCCTTTTCTCACAAGTCCAGAGCCAAGTGTCACTGGCTAGTACCACCAGACACATGAAGGGACAATGTCATTCCACCCAAAGCTTCAAAAATGCATACACTTGGGGTCACTGTACACTCAGGCACTAAATTCCACCAAATTTGCCCTGTCTCTCCATGGTAGGTATAACTCCTGCAAAGCCCCCAGAGTTTCTTTCTCAAGCCTATGTATATGGCCTTACTGAATGCTACCAATGTTGCATTGTGGGAGTGTGATTCAATAGCTCTATGCACAGCTTGACCACATGCTCTGCTTCCAGAGAAACAGAGGCAAAGAAGTTCTGGGAGTGAGTCCTTTACTGAGGAGACAATTCTAGGATGTTCCAGACAAGAAGGAGAAATCACAGGTGCCTGAGGTTCAGTAGCCCACAGAGAGCCCACACAGGGATGTCCCACCAGATTTTGAGACTCAAGGCTTCCTACTCATGACCAAGAATGCCATTATGCTGTCAGGGAGGCACCTGCTGGCACCACCTAGTCCTCTACAGCAGGCACAATGGTAGGCAAGGGCAAACACTTTTAAGACTGTAAATATGCAGAATTCTGAATGACTCAGTACAGCTGTCTATCAAGTACATATCTCTCTATCTATATCTATCTGTACTTGTCTATCTTTACCCTTCATCTACCTATCATCTATCTACATCTTATCTATATCTATCATCTATCTATCATCTACTTTGTCTATTCAATCATATATCTATATATCATCTATTGCCTGTTCTATCATCTGTCAAGTATTGATCTATCATTTATTTTTTCAACTATCTCTCATCTACTGTAGTTGTTATCTATTTACTTCTATCTATCAATCATACATATATCATCTATCATTTATCTATCTCTAGTATCTATTATCTATTCTATGTATAATCCATTTTATCTACCTTCTGTCTGACTATCCATCTAATTTCTATCTGGAGATATGCTTACTTTTGCTGTACTCACGTAGCTTTCTTAAATGTAATCCACTTTAAATATAAATAAAACCTTGGGAGTATACCCACTTCAACAAAAGAGGCATGAAGATTCCTTGAGTATGCATTTATAACTAAACCATGCACTGTGCTGACTCTCTCAGATTTCAAACCTCTGAGTCTAGGACCTTCCTATATATAGATTATGTTAATGGACAAACCACAGCAAATAAACTTCTCATTATTTTCTGTGCCCCAAACTGCATCAGAGGCTGGGGCCATGTCTGAACTAAGGCAAGAGTAGGGTCCAGGGCCAGGGAGGAAGGGCAGCTGCAGATGGTTATCTGCAGAATTTGTGGGACAGAGGAGTGGACCCATGCTTGGGAGCTGGAAGACAAAGATTATGGTTAGTGCTGGGTTTTGCTTCCATGTTGCTTCACTGTCCTTCAGCTTCCTCATGCTTCCTGGAAATTGCTCTTTGTTTCTGTCTTGAGTTGTTAAAGATTAGGTTCCATTTTATAGTTTAGCCTCATTGCCTAAATCAAAAGTTAGGCTTTTGTGACTCTTTTCATTAATTTTACAAATTAATTTGTCCTGTGCCCTGTCACTCATAAAGTTTTATTAACTCGTCCTCTTTGCATGACCAAGGCTCTGGCCAGTTCAGCTTGGTGTGAAGCCACATGCTTCTTCACCTATTCCACCTGCTGAGGGAGTGTCAACTCTTACCACACTGTGGGGGCCAACATTCAATTCAGCAATGTGACTGGGCTTGGCTCAGGTTCAAAAGAAAAAAGAAGGATTTCATTGCTATGTAGCTGAAAGTCACGACTCAAATTTCAGCTGGAGATGGTTCCTTCATTAGACACATCAGTTTGCCTGCTTTCTGCTACTTCTGTTTCCACTGTCCAGGCTCCTTCCCAGGCAAGCTTCCCAGGCCATGGTCTGCAGTGGAAAAGAGAGCAGCCCTCTTTTGAGCCACATTCTTGAGGCCTAGGTTAATTTCCCATGAATCACATCCATTGTAAATAGACTTTCAGTGAGTTGTGATACATACATAGACCCAAGTTCTTTATATTTTCTGGATAAAATCTAAAACACAGAAGTTAAAGCTGTCTTACTTCTAAAAGAAAGCATAGGAAAATATCTTAATGATCTTCAAGTAGACAATGATTCCTTACATTGGACACAAAGTTATAATTTGTAAAGGAGAAGTAACAGGTTGGACTTCATCAAAATTAAAAATTTCTTCTCTTAGATCTTCACCATTAACAAAATTAAAAAGTCAACCCATAGATTTAGAGAAAATATTCATGATGCACATATCTGACAAAGGGCTTGTTTGCAAGATTCAGGAGGAGCAATACTCACTAGTATATCTGACTATCAACAGGCTTGATCCATAGCTCTGAAATGTTGGCAAGTATGGCTGGTCTAGCAACACAGGAGTGGATCTTCACACCACTCAACTGAGTACAAGCGTGGGGAAATAGTCGGTGTCCCTGAGAGTCATCAAAAGAAAAAGCAATTGAATTCTGAATAGGCAAAAGAACAGATTCTATTACAATGAAATGGCACAGAAACCTACCCCTCCTTTAGATGCTGGACAGCTCAGGAATTCTCAGGGAAGTTGTGACCTCAACCAAGGGCAGGTGCCATAGAGTTCTTGGCTCAGTGGCAAAAAATAAGTCAAGAACTACTCAGTGTGTATAGCCAAGTAGTTTAACATACTCGATGCAGGAGAGCTTGGGAGCTTTAGGGTGAATGCTACAGAGTCCTATGAGTTCTCTGCAGATTAGCCAGTGTGTACAGCCAAACAATTCAAGAGTAGTCAGTGTGTAGGACCCCAAAAGTTTAATGCATAGTGATGATACACAATCAAAGGGATTGAGATTAGACTTTTTCCAAAGGAGGAGAATTTCTCGGAGGCTGTGATTCTTGCATTATAAGGACTTGGAAGTGTCCTTTATTCCTCTAGTTATAATTATGAGGGATTGATGAACTGAACTTTTCATTGGTTATTTTCAGGCACTGACCTGAGTGAGGGATAAGTGTGGGGGGGCTTGGTGTGTGCATGCCAAAAGAAACTTCTTGTTATGGGTCTTAGGGCCACTTCCACCTTCCTCTTCCTTATCTAACCTGCCTCACTTAGACAGTTCTTTAAATGGGGAGATAGGAAATGTTGGTGTTTCTGTACTTCTGTATTAGGAGAACTGATTTTTTCACAATGGGAAGAATTTTTATATAGCATATACATAATTATACATGCTAGTCTGTTTATAAAAGAAATTGTACCACATTTCTGAATGTGTGTTTTATTTCTAATACAAACAACCAGTGAAATCATGCAGTTTTGTGAAGACATTGCTCCAAACAAAAATCACTCAATGAAATTGCAAAGAACTAAAAGGATTCAGAGGCAGAGCAAGATGGCAGCATAGTAACATATAGAATTTGGTTTGCCCTCAGGAGCAGTTAGTAAATAGCCAGAAATGGTACTGAAATACTTCTGGGGGAACATCAGTGACTGGGCACACAGGGTGTACAAGTCTGAAACAGGTAGAAAGGCTCAGATCTCATAGAGAACTGTAAGTCCCCCAAGTCAGGGAGGCTGCTGCTCCTCCACAGTGGGCACAGCAGGCTGGTTCCCCAAAAGGAAAGGAAACATACTTTACTCGCAGCAAAGGCTCAGCTCAACCAAGGTCCAATTGTGGAATTAAATAACAAATTCTCAGTACTGAAAACAGGCCCCAAGCGCAGATAAACCTGAAATAAGCACTAAAAGAACTAGGAAATTTCTGCCCTGGCAGAGAGGAGGGAGGGCTGATGGATAAAAAACAGAGTCTTTCTGAGCTGGGAAGTACAAAATACAGGAAAAGGACTACACCTCAAGAAAACAGGCCCCATAGAGCCTGGAGATACATAGAGCCTTGTATCAATGCAAACTCTTGATTGAAAAGCATAAACAGAGGGAGTTAAGGTCTGAAAAGGATTTTTTGCCTTTTTTACTCCTTAAACAGCTCATTAGACAGAAATGGAATCACTCTCAGCCTCCAGAACTACCCCATGCAAGGGTGAAATTATGATTATCTGAGACAAAGTAACTAGTCCAGTGAAACTGGTTTATTCCCGGGTGTATCTTCCCAAAGCAAACAGAGTGGAACCCAGCTCAAAAAGAATCCCTCCTTCAATGAATTCAGACCCCAGGGACTGGAAAAGAGAGGCAGTGAAAGGTATCCTACTTCCTCACTTCAGTCTCAATGCGCCCCTGGTAGGAGTGTCCACTGAAGTTAAAGGCACCACATCACTTTAAGCTGGGGGGAATCTGTAGGCAGAGAATCACCATATACTTGGGCAAGATAGGAAAAATACAGAGACTAGAGGCTTCATAAGAAAGTCTGACAACCTGCTAGATCTCATCCCCAAGGAAATCTGATACTGGATATACTTTCCTCCTGAAAAGTAGACCTATATGATCTGGAATGATCTGAGTGAGGTTTATAATATCTAAGAAGACCCTACTCAAAATAAAAGGCTCCATATAGGCTGAGCCAAGGAACAAAAATACAAGAACTGAAAAAAAATCTGAACAGTTAAAGACAACTGTGCTAAGGGTATAGAATTAGTTGACCTAAATATCAAAGAACAGATAAATGAGAAAGCCATCAAGCAAGAAAAACCTAGGTAAAAGAGTGAAAACAACCTCCAGAGTAAACTAATTAAGGAAATCAAATGCCTAGTTGTCAGCAAAAAAAAATATGAGTCACAATAGGAAAATCGAAGATATGGCCCAGTTAAAGGAACTAAGCAACACTTCAAATGAGATGCAGGAGTTGAAAAACTAATTCAGAATGTTTACACAGACGTGGAAAATCTGATCAAAAACCAAATCAGTGAGTTGAGGGAGGATATAAAAAAGACAATGGTCAATAAAAAAAGTTACCAAAGCACTGAACTTACAGAAATGAAAGGCAAAATAGAAGAGATTGAGAAAAATGGAAACCTACAATAACAGATTTGAAGAGGCAGGAATAAAGATTTGTGAACTAGAAGACTGAGTATCTGAAATCTGAAACGCAAAAGAAAACATAGGGAAGGAATGTAAAAAATATGAATTGGGTCTCAGGGAATTAAATGACAACATGAAGCACATGAATATACATGTTGTGGGTGTCTGAGAAGGAGAAAAGAAAAGAAAAGGAGGAC
The DNA here is from genome assembly GCF_023851605.1 of Tamandua tetradactyla. Lineage (NCBI taxonomy): Eukaryota > Metazoa > Chordata > Mammalia > Pilosa > Myrmecophagidae > Tamandua > Tamandua tetradactyla. Next base: position 86,833,954 of record NC_135330.1, read on the forward strand.
AACAACTAATGGAGGAAACTAATACTGAAAATTTCCATCTCTCATGAAAGACATAAAATTACAGATCCAATAATTGCAGTATGCCCCAAACAGAATAGATCTAAACCAATATGCTCCAAGACACTTACTAATCAGAATGTCAAATGTAAAAGATGAACAGATAATTTTGAAAGCAGCAACAGAAAAGCACATACAAGATGAGCTCATTAAGAGTATGTGTGGATTTATCAGCAAAAAACATGGAGGCAGAAAGGCAGTGGAAATATATATTTAAGATTCTAAAAGAGAAAAACTGCCAACCAAGAGTTCAATACTCAGCAAAATTACCCTTCAAAAATGACAACATAGATGAAATGGACAACTTCCTAGAAAGGCATGAACAACCAGGATTGACTCCAGAAGAAATAGATGACCGCAACAAACTAATCACAAATAAAGAAATTGAATCAGTAATCAAGAAGCTCCCCCAAAAGAAAAATTCAGGCCCAAATGGTGTCACATGTGAATTCTACCAAGCATTCAAGAAAGAATTAGTATCAATCCTGCTCAAACTCTTCAAAAAAATTGAAGAGGATGGAAGGCTTCCTAATTCATTCAGCAAAGAAACATCATCCTCACACTACAGCCAGGCAAAGATACTACAAGAAAAGAAAATTGCAGACCAATCTCTCTAATAAATATAGATACAAAAATCCTCTTAAAAATTCTTGCAAATTGAATTCAGCAGCACATTAAAAAATAAACACCATTACCAAGTAAGATTCATCTCAGGTATGCAAGGATGGTTCAACATAAGAAAATCAATTAACATAATACACCATATCAACAAATCAAAGCAGAAAAGCCACATCCACATGATCATCTCAATTGATGCAGAAAAGGCATTTGAAAAAATTCAACAACTTTTCCTTTTGAAAACACTTCGAAGGACAGGAAAAGAAAGAGACATCCTCAGCAGGATAAAGAGAATATGTGAAAAACCCATACCTAACATCATCCTCAATGGGGAAAAACTGAAAACTTTCCCCCTAAGATCAGGAACAAGACAAGGACATCCACTATCACCATTGTTATCCAACATTGCATTGGAAGGTCTAGCCAGAGCAACCAGACAAGGTAAAGAAATACAAGGCATCAAAATTGGAAAGGAAGAAGTAAAACTCTCCCTGTTTGCAGATGATATGGTGCTATATGTTGAAAACCCAAAAAAATCCACAGCAAAACTACTAGAGCTGATAAGTGAGTACAACAAAGTGGCAGATTACAAGATCACACTCAAAAACCTGTAGTGTTTCTATACAATAAGCAATCTGAGGGGAAATCAAGAAAAATCCATTTACAATTGCAACCAAAAGAATAAAATATCTAGGAATAAATTAAAGTAAGAATACAAAAATTCTATACTAAGAAAACTTCAAGAAATTGCTAAAAGAATTCACAGCCAACTTAAATAAATGGAAGGGCATACCATGTACATGGATTGGAAGACTAAATAGAGTTAAGATGTCAATTCTACCTAAATTGATTTACAGATTCAATGTGATTCCAATTAAAATTCCAAAAACTTACTTTGCAGAAATAGAAAAAAACAATAACCGAATTTATTTGGAAGGGCAGGGTGCCCCAAATAGCTAAAAATACCTTGAGAAAGAAAAATGAAGTCGGGGTGTCTCACACTACCTGACTTTAAAGCATAATACAAGGCTACAGTGGTCAAAACAGCCTGGTACTGACAAAAAGATAGATATACTAATCAATGGAATTGAATAGCATACTCATATATAGACCACTCATCTATAGACAATTGATCTTTGATAAGGCAGTCAAGCAAACTCATCTGGACAAAACAGCCTCTTCAATATATGGTGCTTGGAGAACTGGATATCCACATGTAAAAGAATGAAAGAGGACCCATATCTCACACCTTATACGAAAATTAACTCAAAATGGATCAAAACCCTAAACATCAGAGCTACAATCATAAAAATTTTAGTAGAAAATATAGGGAAATGTCTTTTAAAACTTGTAATAGGAGGTGGTTTCCTTTATCTTACACCCAAAGCATGAGTATTGAAGAAGGAAATGGGTAAATGGGACCTCCTCAAAATTAAACACTTTTGTGTATCAAAGAACTTTGTCAAAACAGTAAAAGGTAAGCATGCACAATGGGAGACAATATTTGGGAACTACATATCAGATAGGGGTCTAGTATCCAGATTATATAAAGAGGCTGTTCCACCCAGCAACAAAAAGACAATCAAACCAATTAATAATGGGCAAAAGGCATGAACAGACACTTCTCAAAAAGGGAAATATGAATTACTAAAAGGCACATGAAAAGATGCTCAACTTTCCTGGCTATAAGGGAAATGCAAATCAAAACCACATTGAGATATCATCTCATACTCACCAGAATGGTCATTATCAGAAAAACAGAAAATGTCAAGTACTGTAGAGGGTGTGGAGAAAGAGGCACACTTGTCCACTGATGGTGGGAATGAAAAATGGTACAACTGCTGTGAGAGACAATTTGGCAGTTCATCAGGAAGCTAAGTATAGAGCTGCCACATGATCCAGCAGTACCATTGCTAAGCATCTATTCAGAAGACATGAGGGCAAAGACACAAATGAACATTTGCACACCAATGTTTATAGCAACATTATTTACAACTGCCTAGAGATGGGAATGGCCCAAATGTCCATCAACAGACGAGTTGTTAAACAAAACGTGATATATACATACAATGGAATATTACACAGCAGCAAGACCAAATAAAGTCATGAAGCATGTAACAATGTGGATGGACTTTGAGGACGTTATGCTGAGTGAAATTAGCCAGAAACAAAAGGACAAATACTGTGTGGTCCCACTGATATGAACTAATATTATTGACTGACCTTGGAAAATTCAAGATAACACAGGTAATCAGAAGATAGAAATAGGGTAGAGATTGGGTAATTGAAACTGAAGGGATACAGTTTGTGCAACACGATTAATAGTGAAAGTTCAGAAATTGATAGTAAAGTACTTCCTGACTGTATCACAATAATCCAAGTTCACTGAATGTGAGAATGATTAGAGAGAGAAAGGTTGGGGGTACATATGATGCCAGAAGGAAAGATAGACAATAAAGACTGAGCTGGTATAATGTAAGAATGCCTAGAATGTACAATGATAGTGACTAAATGTACAGATTAAAAATGGTTTTGCATGAGGAATAAAAAAGAGTGTCAATATTGAAGGGTGTGGAAAATAGATGGTCATACATATTTAAAACTTCAACTTGAGACTAAAGCAAAAAAAATTTTATTTGGTACAAAACTTGTATTTTGACTAGTGCATTTCATAATTTAACTTATATGGACAGCTTAATTGAATTCATAAATACCTGGGGCCTGCAATTATGGCATGAAATATGATAGGTTTGTCTAGGTTAGTGTTGTGGCCTGATAAATCCCAGAGTGATCTGAACAGTGGATAAAGAAGTATTTTCAAAGTCCCTTTTGGGGAGTGGCTAAGGGGGAAATTTTCATCTTCCCCATTGGAGAATTCCTGATATTCTCACAAGCAGTGGGGACAACAAAATCTATAGGCTGAGCCCTCAATCTTGTGGTTTGTTCCTATGAAACTTATCCCTGCAAAGGATAGGCTAAATCTACTAAAAATAGATTAGAGTCAGCCTAAGAGTCACCCCAGAGAACCTCTTTTGTTGCTCAGATATGGCCTCTCTCTCTCAGCCAATATGGCAAGTGAGCTCACTGCCCTCACCCTCTGTACATGGGACATGACTCTCAGGGGTGTGAACCTCCCTAGCAACATGAGACAGAAATGCTAGAATGAGCTGGGACTCATCATCAATGATTGAGAAAATCTTCTTGATTTAAAGTGGGAAGAGAAAAATAAGACAAAATAAAGTGTTAGTGGTTGAGAGATTTCAAACAAGGCTGAGAGGTTATCCTGGAGGTTCTTATGCATTTTATACATATCTCCTTTTTAGTTTATGGTGTATTAGAGTAGTTAGAGGAAAGTACCTGACACTGTAGAGTTGTGTTCTAGTAGTCATTTTTCTTGAAGTTGATTGTATGATGACATAACTTTTACAACGTGACTGTGTGATTGTGAAAACTGTGTTTGATGTTCCTTTTATCTAGGGTAAGAACAGATGAGAAAAAAATATGGATAAGAAATTTAAAAAAATAATAGGCAGAACAAAGGTTAAAGTAAATTGAGTAGATTGAAATAGTAGCAGTCAATGAAAAAGAAGTGGTGAAGGGCATCACATATATCAGTTTTTTTCTTTGATCTTCCTTTTGCTGGAGAGATGTAAATGTTAAAAAAAGATCATGGTGATGAATACACAACTATATCATATATTGAGCCATTGATTGTAACCACATCAAGAATGTATGTTTGTTCATTGTCTATAATAAAAAAAATATTTAAATATTCTGAGAAAATACCACTGAGAGAATATGTGACTAAAAGACTGGCTCAGCAAGAAATACCAAAGGAGCACTGTAGTACAGGAAAATAAGAAAAGGCAGGAGACAGGAGTCTGGAGAAGTGTGTAGAAATGAATACTATCAGTAAAGGTAAAAAGAGAAAAAAATTAGTTGTGACATATAAAATCAAAAAGAGAAAATGGTAGAAGAAAGTACTGCCTTTACATTAATAGCAGGAAATGAGTGTAGGAGCCAGGGGTTAAAACAAGACCTGCAGAATTTGTTGGGAGTAGCTGACAGCAGGGTGGTGGCAGCAATAAACTGTGGAGATTATTATCTGCTTTATGTGGAACAGTCTGGGAGGAAGAGAATGTTTGTTTACCCCAAATGATTATGTTAAGTGTGAAAGAAGAGAGCACTGAAAGATAAGCACACTGTTCCCTCAGGAAATGCAAGCATGTCTTTTGTCACCCTGCAGTATATAAGCAGGATCTGGTTAAGAATAAAGTTGTCTGTTGTTTGTTATGGCTGATCTTCAGACCCCCTGATCCCATCTGTCTTTCTTTCTTTCTCATCATTACTTAATATCCTTTGCATTCTGGTCAAGAATAAAGTTGTCTGTTGTTTGTTATGGCTGATTTCAGACCCCCTGATCCCATCTGTCTTTCTTTCTTTCTCATCATTACTTAATATCCTTTGCACTCTGGTCTGTTGGAAGCAACAAATGAGAATGTATTAAATTCCCCAATAAAAAGGCATAGACTGGCAGGATGGATTAAAAAACAGGATCTATCTCTTTGCTGTCTACAGGAGACTCATTTTAGACACAAAGACAAAAATAGTTTGAAACCAAAAGATTGGGAAAAAATATTTCATGCAAACTACAATCAGAAAAGAGCAGTAGTAGCTATAAATATCCAACAAATTAGACTTCAAATACAAAACAATTGAAAGAGACAAAGAAGGACACTATGTATTAATTAAAAACAGCAATTCAATAAGAAGAATAGCAATCATAAATATTTATACACCAGGCCAGAGTGCCCCAAAATACATGAGGCAAACACTGTAGATAGAAACATACATCTGCACCACAGTAGTAAGGGATTACAATTCCCTTTCCTCATCAATGGATAGAACATCTAGACAGAGGATTAATAAGGAAACAGAGATTTTGTATGATATGATAAATTAATTAGACTTGAAACATTACACCCCACCACAGGAGTATACACATTTTTCTCAAGTGCTAATAGATCATTCTCAAGAATAGATCATATGCTGGGTCACAAAGGAAATCTCAATAAATTTTAAAAGATTGAAATCATGCAAAATAATTTCTCCTATGATAATGAGATGAAGTTGGAAATCAGTAGCCGTCAAAGGGCCAGAAAATTCACAAATAGATGGAGGCTTAATAATACACTTTTAAACAACCAAGTAAGCCAAGGAAGAAATTAGAAGTGAGATCAGTAATTATATCGAGGCAAATGAAAATGAAAACACAATATACAAAAATTTATGGGATACAACAAAGCAATGCTGAGAAGGAAAGTTATCACTTTAAATGCCTTTATTAAAAAAGAAGAAATAGAAAAAATTGAAGAATTAACTGTTCACTTAGGAGAAGTAGAGAAAGAACAGAAAACTATCCCAAAGCAAAGAAAAGGAAAGGAACAACAATGATCAGAGCAGAAATAAATATGGTTGAGAACATGAAAACAATTGAGAAAATCAACAATACCAGGAGTTGGTTCTTTGAGAAAATCAACAAAATTGATAGACTTTTAGCTAGGTTGACAAAAATAACAGAAGGGATAGAAATAAATAAAATCATAAATGAAAGCAGATACAAAACCACTGACCCTGCAGAAATAAAGGATGATGACAGGATTCTATAAGCAAGTATATGTGAATAAACCAAAAACAATAGGTGAAATGAACAACTTCCTGGGAAGGTATGAACTACCAAGATTGACTCCAGAAGAAATATATGACCTCAACAAACCAATCACAATTAAAGTGAATGAATCAGTCATCAAAAAGATTGCAAAAAAAGGAATAGCCCAGGAACAGGTGGCTTCAGATGTGAACTCCACTAAGCATTCAAGGAATAATTAGTACTAGTCCTGTGCAAAGGCATAAAAAAATTGAGGAGTAGGGAAAACTACTTAACTCATTCTAGGAAGCCAACACCACCCTAATACAAAAGGCAGCAAAAATAAAAGAAAAGAGAATTACACACCAATCTCTTTACTGACTATAGATGCAAAAATCCTCAACAAAATATTTGTAAATAAAATCCAGCAACACATTAAAAGAATTATGCACCTTGACCAAGTGGGATTTATTCAAGGTATGCAAGCTAATTCTACAAGAGAAAATCAATTACAGTAATTAAAGTAAATAAAAACAAATCAAAGTGGGAAAACCACATGGTAATCTTGATTGATGCAAAAAAAAGAGCATTTGGCAAAATTCAATATCCCTTCTCGATGAAAACACTTCAAAGATAGGAATAGAAGGGGAATTTCTCAAAATGATCAAGGGAATATATGACAAACCCACAGCTAACATCATCCTCAGTGGGGAAAGACTGAAAATTTCCTTCTTAAATCAAGAACAAGACAAGGATGCCCACTGTCACCATTGTTATTCAACATTGTGCTGGCAGTTCTAGCCAGACAAATTAGACAAGAAAAACAAATAAAAATCCTCCTAGTTGGAAAGGCAGAAGTAGAACTCTCTCTATTTGCAGGTAACATGATACTATATATCAAAAGTCCTGGAAAAATCAACAGCAAAGTTAACAGAGCTAATATATGAATACAAAAAGTGGGAGTGTACACGTAGATAGTTTGATTGAATGTCATAAGTACTTGGAATCTCAGGTAGCACATGAGATTTTGTTGGTTTGTCCAGAGTGATCCCCCGATGAATCTCAGAATGATTTGATCAGTGACTGGAAAAGTATTTGCAAGCCCCCTTAGGGGAATGTTGAGAGTGGGGAGAAATTCAACTTCCCCAAGTTGAATTCTTGATATTCTCACAAGCAGTGTGGACAACCAAAGCTATAGACTGAGCCCCCAGTCTTGGGGTTTGTTCACATGAAACTTAACCCCACAAAAGATAGGTCAAGTCTACTTAAAATTTAGGCCTAAAAGTCACCCCCAAGAAAGCCTCTTTTGTTGCTCAGATGTGGCCTCTCTCTCCAGCCAGTATGATGAGCAGTCTCACCACCCTCTCCCTCTCTGTGTGGGACATGACTCCCAGGCGTGTGGACCTTCCTGGCAACATGGCACAAAGATCCTGGAATGAGCTGAGACTCAGCATCAAAGGACTGAGAAAAACCCTAGAATGAGCTGAGAATTAACATCAAGAGACTGAGAGAACCTTCTCGACCAAAAAGGGGAAGAGTAAAACGAGGCAAAGTGTCAATGGCTGAGAGATTCCAAACACAGTTGAGAGGTTATCCTGGAGGTTATTCTTACACGTTTAGTAGATATCACTTTGTTCAAGATGTAGTGGAGAGGCTGGAGGGAATTGCCTGAAAATGTAGTGTTGTGTTCCAGTAGCCATGTTTCTTGATGATGATTGAACAATGATACAGCTTTCACAATGAGACTCTGTGAATGTGAAAACCTTATGTCTGATGCTCCTTTTAGCTACTATATCAACAGAAGAGTAGAACATATGGAATACAAATAAATAATAGGGGGAAAAATAAAATAAATTCAGTTTGAAATAGTGGTAAATGAAAGCGAGGGGTAAGGGGTATGGTACATATAGTTTTTTTCTCTATTATCATTTTATTTCTTTTTCCATTGTCTTTTTATTTCTTTTTCTAAATCGATGCAAATGTACTAAGAAATGATGAATATGCAACTATGTGATGATATTAAGAATTACTGATTATATATGTATAATGGAATGATTTCTAAATGTTTTGTTTGTTAATTTTTTTAATTAATAAAATAAAGTGGGAGTGTAAAAGATCAATGCCCCAAATCAGTAGTATTTCAATACACAAGTGATGAACAATCTGAGGAGGAAATCAACAAAAAGTTTCAATTTAAAATAGCAACCAAAAGAATCCAACATTTAGAAATAAATTTAACTAAAGAATCAAAAGACCTATGCACAGAAAACTACAAGGAATTGCTTAAAGAAATCACAAAAGACTTAAATAAATGAAGGGTACACTGATGTCATGGATTGGAAGATACCATTGGAAGATTGTTAATTTATCAATTCTACCTATATTGATTTATAAATTTAATTCAACACCAATTAAAATCCCACCAACATACTTACAGAATAAAAAGTATAACCACATTTATTTGGAAGGGCAGTGTTCCCCAAATACCTAAAAATATCTTGAGAAATAAAAATGAAGTATGGGGTGTCACACTATCTGACTTTAAAGCATATTACAAAGCTACAGTGGTTAAAACAGCATGTACTGGCATAAAGATAGATATACTGACCAACGTAATGAAATTGAGTGTTGAGAAATAGACCTGCTCATTAATGGACAACTGATTTTTGATAAGGTGGTCAAGAACAGGGCAGCCTCTTTAATAAATGGTGCTTGGAGAACCAGATATTCATATGCAAAACAATGACAGAGGATCTATAATTCACACATATACAAAAATTAACTCAAAATGGAACAAAGACCTAGATATTAGAGTTAAGGCCATAAAACTTTTAGAAGAAAACATAGGGAAATATCTTATAAATTTTGTAATAGGAGGCAGTTTCCTTGACTTTACACTGAAAGCTTGAGCATTGAAAAAGGAAATAGATAAATGGGATCTCTAACAGAATTATGAAGGAAGCTGATCTGTATAAGACAAAGGTAGAACAGAATAGAGCGTTAAAAATGATGTCATCCATATTTTAAAACTTCAACTTCTGTGTGAGAACAAAGCGTGAGATGTTTATTCGTGAAAAATTCATATTTTGAGTGGTGCATGGCCTACTTTAACTTGTATGGGCAGTTGAGTTGTAGACCATACATGCATGGAATCTTGAATAGGGTGTAAGATTTTTGTTGGTTTGTCTAGGTTAGTGTGATGCCCCAGTATATTCCAGAGGAATTTGAGCAGTGTATAAAGTATCTGCAAAGTCTCCTGGGGGACTGAGGAGAAAGAAGGAAATATTCAAATTCCACGTTTGGATGATTTCTGACATTCTCACAAGCAATGGGAACAACCAAATGAATAGGCTGAGCCCTCCGTCTTGAGGTTCACCTATATTAAACATATTCCTGCAAAGAATAGGCTATGCCTACTTAAAATTAGGCCTAAGAACCACCCCTAGAAAACCTTTTTTGTTACTCAGTGGTGGCCTCTATAAGCCAACTTAGCAGGTGAACTCACTCTCCTTCCCTCCTATGTGGGACATGACTCCCAGGATGAGATAGGATCCGGCATTGTGGGGTTGAGCTAATCTTCTTGACTCAGAGGGGGAAGAGGGAAATGAGACAAAATAAAGTTTCAGTGGCTGAGAGATTTCAGATAGAGTTGAGAAGTTATCCTGGAGGTTATTCTTGATAGATATCCCTTTTTAGTTTATGCTGAATTGTAGTGCCTGGAAAGAATACCTGAAATTTTTCGGTTGTGTTCCAGTAGCCTTGATTCTTGAAGATGATTGAATAATGATGTAACTTTTACAGTGCAACTGTGTGCTTATTAAAACCTTGTGTCTGATGCTCCTAACATCTGGGATATGAACAGATGATTAAAACAATATGGATAAAATATAAATGCATATATTAAAATATAAATAAAATAAATAAATGATGTGGAGTAAGGGGTAAAATAATTTGTGTGGATTGAAATATTAGTGATCAATGAGAGGGAGGGTTAAGTGATGTATGGGATGTATGAGGTTTTTATTTTTTCTTTTTTTTGACTGACACAAATATTCTAAAAAATGGTCATGGTAGTGGATATTCAATTATGTGACTATGTTGTGAGACACTGATTGTACATCATGTATGGACTGTATGTGTGTGAAGATTTGTCAATAAAAATATTAACAAAAAACTGAAAGGAAATTGGTCAGAGAAGCTTTCATGTGTATAGACAATTCCTCTGGTTTTCATCTTGGTTTTGAAGCTTAGTTGTCATGAGAAAAGACAGGTGATTGCCCACCATGTAGAGCTCAAAGGAGAACAGGCCAGCTGGTGAATCCAAGCAAGGCCAGGGTCCTCTCTTAGACCTTGTTGGTCTCCAGTGACCACACACCAGTTACCAAACATGAGTTCAGTAAAAGGAACTCATGTCAACAATGGGGTGTTGCTGCATTAATCAGGAAACCAGTTTTATCCCTGGTGCCTGGGGACCTGGGGAACCTGAGCTGGGGATGTCTCTTTCTTTGGGAAATCCTTGTCAGAGATGGGAAGTTGCACCTATGGGCTCCAAACCCTGGAATCATGGCTATAGGTAAAACAGGCATACTCTTTTCTGTTCTTTTTCCCCCTCTCAAAAGTATGTTTAAACCTGAACCTTAAGTACCATGAATTCTGTTGTCTCTATAGGGTGGTAAAAAAAATCTGTAAATTCTGAAAACATATAGCATATTCACATACAGTTGGCTTTTGTTAATGATGATGTTAAGAAATCAGTGGGTGGTGGTTAAACAAAATTCCTCTGGGAAAAATGTCATGCTCTCACTCTGAGAAGCCATGTCTGAATGCTGAGAAGTCATACCTGTGTTCTGAGAAGCAAGGTGGTATATCAAACAGGCCCCCGCAGCACGCCAGCAGCCCCATCCCTTGCCCATGTCCACCAGGCACTTTTAGTGATCTTTGTGAAAGAAAAGGCAATATGTAATGGAGAAAAAGGTGCATACAGGTAATCTGCATTAGAGACTTCTCTTGTGATAGTTGAAGCTGTTTGTGGTACACGAATACCCACAACAGAGGCTGGGTCTGCTTCCGAGGTCTATTTCACTGTTGCTACCTCCTGCACTTCACCCCACATATCTCCAGGAAGTCTCCTTGACAAAGTGGACCATTGACCAAGGTGACTTCTCCCCTGTGGCCCCCACAGCCTTGCCACCCTTTGATTTGCTGGGAAGAAAGCCTTAACTGTCTTTGGCAGTTCTACTGTGAGTTGAGGGGTCCAATAGCCTGGTCAGAGCTGAGCTAACACCAGCAGAAACTTATTGTGCATATGACCCAGAAAAACCGTGCTCCTTAATCTTCATTCAATATTTTTGGTTGGGATATTTTTATTATGTTGTTTCCATGGAGACATGATCCACCCAACTTTGGGTGGGAGCTTTTGATTAGATGGTTTTCCAGGAGATGTCTCTACCCATTCAAGGGGGGCTTGCTTACTGGAGTCTTTTAAAAGGAAGCCATTTTGTTAAAAGGTTTAGAAAGATGTTTGAAGATGCAGAAAGAAAATGCCCTCAGGGAAGCTGTTTTGAAACCAGAAGCCAAAAGAGGAGCAGATGCCAGCCTCATAGCTTCCCAAATCAATCTTTCTTATGTCAAGGTATCTTTTTATGGATGCCTTAGTTTAGACACTTTATGGCCTTAAAAGTGTAAAATTATAACTTAATTAATACCTTTTATAAAAGCCAATCCATTTCTGATATATTGCATCTGTGGCATCATTGGCAAACCAGACCATCTACACTGTATGAAGACATTTCTTCCATGGTATTTATCACCAGAGAGCAGTGAGCAATTAATGCATTATTTGAGAACATTCTTGGGGTGAAATATGCCACTACTGAATTATGAGTGTAATTTTCAGAACAGGTGATAAGTGCAAAGTTTAAAATTTAAAATGATTTCTTCAAAGAAGTTTTAAAGCTTTTCTTTAAAAGTAGCATAACTGCAGCCCACAGCATACTGGGTAAATTTAATCATCAAATCTCCTTTTGTTCATCTGTGCAGGGAGATCATAACCAGGTTCTACTAAGTCACTAGTGGACCTGGGAACATCTAGTAAAATTCTGGTATATAATAGGACCCCCTTTCCTTACCTAATTGAAATATACATAAAATGATCTTAGCAACTTCTTCAGATCCTTGCCAGGGGGCAGGAGAGGGGGAGCCAGGAGGGCCTGTGAATTTGGGAGGAATCAGCCAGCAGGAAGGGGAGGAGGTTTTCCTGTTTCTGTTCAGGTATAATCGACAAGTGGAAGGAGGTTGGCCCCACGAGCACACACTGACCATCTAAAATTAAAATTCAAAGATCAGTTAGAGTTTCAGGTTTGTATAGCAACATATGGATACAGAGTGTTTTAATTCCACTGTTTCCCTCATTTCCAAAACAAATGGCAAAGTTGTGTCTCAAAAAACCCAGGTGCTGTGGACATTGGGTAGTGATAGTGGAGTGGGTGGGACAGCCTCAACCTGGCTTGGGTGCAGACTCAGGGTTTATCTTCATTTCCCCTGGAGGTCCTTTCTCTTTTGGGGCTCAAAGTTGCCTTGATAATGAGATGGATTAAGCCTGTCTAATAATGCCTGGAACAGAATTTTTTTGTCTTCTTATCTTTTTTTTTTACATGGGCAGGCACTGGGAATTGAACCTGGGTCCTCAGGCATTGCAGGTAAGCATTCCTGCCTACTGAGCCACCATGGCCCTGGAACAGAATTCTTAATATCTTAACATCTCTGTCTTCAACTTTTTATTTTGAAGTAACCTTAGACTTAGACTCATCACCAAAAGAATGCAGAGTGCCCTGTGTCACCAACTTCCCAAGATGCTAACTTTGTACATGGCTGAAGCAGGATGGCCACGGTCAGGAAGTACACAGCAGAGCCCACTCAAGCTCAGCTCATATACCCTAGGTTCTGGGATCCAAACATGGAGCCACCTGGCCTTCCTCTACAACCTTTCCTCACTCTCCTGTGACCTGAGACACTTTCTTTGGCATTCCTTGCAGCTTGTGACCTTTTGGCAATCACAGGCCACTTGCTTTGTGGAATCCTCCTCAGCTTGGGTCTGCATGGGGTTTTCTCTTGAGGGGAATGGGGTTCTGGAGTTTTGGGGAGAGTCAGGGATTGCCACATGCCTGCTTAATGCCTCATGCCATGGGTCTGTGACATGGATTCATCTTGAGGTCCACCTGGACTCTTGGCTGCTTTGCCACTGTGACTTTCTCTATCTGTGAGGGTCACCAGTGCCTTGTGGAGATGTGCATTGACCTGACACAGCTGTCTCTAATTATTGTCACCCCTGGTTTTAGCATCCATTAGAATTTCATCAGGATATTCACCCCAGTGCTGCCCTTGGACCCTCGTCCTTCCACATTTGTTAACTAGGATTCTCATGAGGACAAGCACCCTGACACCAGCACATGCTAAGTTATTTTAATTGTTTATTTCAGTATTGGTGTACAGATATTCATGCTGCTCTATGGGATAAAATCCATTCTTTTTTGTTTTGTTTTGTTGCTCCAATTGTTCCAGGTTTGTCTTTCAGAGTCTCCTTATTCTTTTAACGATCTCCTTTATTGAGTACTTTCTTGCTTTTCAGCACTATGGTGTTCCAGGCTCATTATGTAGTTTCCCTCAACAGTTCAGGGACCAACCACTTCTCCAAGGATCCCTGGCTCAATGTATTGGAGAATGGTGTTTGGAAGCCAAGGTCTGGGGATGTGGTCACTTAGAGCTCCTGGATGTTGTGGTTTCTGTGCCCTGCCAGGGGGAGATTAAAGAGATTATGTGTGCACACTAGCCTTTGCATGCACACATGCACACACACACACACACACACACACACACACATAGACACACACATGCCTCCTTTCTATGTATGTAAATTAAGAACCATGAAGATATCCTGATCCTGCTGATTCAAATCAAGCACTGCATGGTTCCCTCACCCCACTCGTTATTTATAACATCTTTCTCAGAAAAGTAGCTTCTGAATTGCTAACCTGTGCACCTGTAAAAAACACTTGGGAACTAGGTGGCAGCATTTACTCACAGTTCTTACCTGGGCAGAGTGCCATTTCCCCAGTTCCTTGGCTCCCCTTCTCTCCCTTGTTGGTCAAGTGTAGCTAGTATGCCTGGGTTTTTGTCTAACAGGTTATTTAACTGGGACCATATTCCATCATTTGTCTTCTGTGTCCTGTTGGGCTTCTGCTGCTTCCTTCTGGAATAGGTGAAGACAATTCAGAGCATCATCGTGGTTCCTAGAGTAAAGCTATTCAAGACAATGCCCAGGGAAGCCTCCTCCATATCCCTACCACCCTGTACCCCCATTGATCCTGTTTCTTCCCACCCCTGTGAGCCAGCCATCTCTGTAGCTTCTGGCTAATCCTCCCTCTCTTAATTTTGTATAAGTGAGCATTTGGTAGCTGTGTGCTTTCATATTTCCCCTTCTTTTTCTCATGTACAATAACATACAATAGATAATCTTTAGGGATTCTCCTTCACTTATTGGAATCAGCCCACATAGGCTCATGAGACCTTCCTCTATCTTTAAATAGTTACATAGTACTCCATTATGTGGATGCATATTTAATGATACTTTTATCTTACAAAGAGACTTTTCCTAAACAAGATTAAAAAGAATTTCACTAAGTTTTCTCCAGTACTTGTGTGGCTGCATTTTTACATATAGATCTCTAATTGATGGGGAGTTTATTTTCATGTATGATGTGAAATATTGATCTAATTTTATCTTGTTTTCCAAAGGGCTACCTGGTTGTCCCAGGCCATTTATTAAAAAGTCCATTTTGGGATTGCCTAGATGGTGACTTAGCAAGGTGTGAGATTTAGTTTGCCCTCCAGAGTAGCAAGTAAATAGCCAGGAACAGTACAGAATAACTGCTGGGGCCATGTCAGTAACCGGGCACATAGCATACCCCAGTATGGACCAGCTGGACTGGCTGCAAGCCCACCCAGAACCATGAGTTCCCCAAGCCCCAGTGGCTGGCACCCCTTCCTGGCAGGCTGTGTCCCAGAGGGGAAAGAAAAAGACTTTACTAGCATCTGGGGCTGAGCACAACCAAATGTCAATTGTGGAATTAGTTAACAAATTCTGACTACAAAAAATAGGCCCCCAGCTCAGCTGAACCTCGCATAAAAAGTAGAGGAGGTCACTGGCTTTTGCCCCAGTGCAGAGGAGACAGGGCAATAGGACAGTCAACAGCTTTCTCCACATGCTTTCCCCATCTCACAGTTTACTGTTTTTATTATAACTGCTTGTTTTGTTTATCCCAAATCATCTTCAAATTTACCCTCAGTTGTTGAAAGCTGCTTTCTGTCCTCTACACTATTATATCTCCAATCCTCAATTTGTCTCCTTTTTTTACTTAATTGGAGGAAATATTTAGAAACAACATAGCTGATAATGGTTAATATAGAGAATATACAAAGATGGTAAAGTTGGAGAATGGATGATCACCAATTTGAAAGTATTTACATACCCTTGGAAGACTTTGAGAGGACCCTTTAGGAGAATCACAAAAAAGCCCTTAAGATTTTGGAGCAAGTCCTTACCATCCTCGGCAGATAACTGGTCTCCTTTTGAGAAACAGAGTTTGCCCTGTCACTGGGCCTTAGCAGAGACTGACTGCATAACCATGGGGCACCAAGTTACCATGAGACTTGAGTTATCTATTATGACATGAGTGTTTTATATCCCTTCCAAGCCATAATATTGGAATGCTCAGCAGCTCTCCATTATCAAATGGAAATGGTACATAATGGATAGAGCTCCACCTTGTCCTGGAGGCACAAGCTACACGAGGAAATTGCCACAACACCATGGTCCCGACTCCTGCCACATTACCTTCTCTTTCCTAGGTCAAAATAATGACCTTTTGGGGAGTTCCTTACTATCACTTGACTGTGGAAAAGAAAACTCAGGCCTGATTGACAGAGGGGTCTCCAAGATATGCAGATACAATCCAGAAGTGGACAACTGCAACCCTGTAGTCCCATCTCGGATGTGTCTGAAGGACAGTGATGAAGGGAAATCATCCCAGTGTGTGGAACCTCAAACAGTGTATCTTGCCCTTCATTTTGCTTGGAAGAACAACTGGCCAGAGGTGTGTTTGTGTGCTGTCTCATGGGCTATTGCTAAATTTGGATTGATGGTCATGGACTTTGAAGGGAAATGATTGAATATTACTGGCAAAGATGTCTGGAGAAAGGTATAATGATAGACCTTTCTGAGTAGGCATAAAACATGAAGATATTTATGTTCCATGTGACTGCTCACCAGTGTGAGACTTGGGCAGGGGAAGGTTTCAATAATCAAGTGGATAAAATGATCTGTTCCATGGATGCCAGTTGTCTTCCTTCCCCCAGACACTCCTGTCCTTGCCCAATGGGTCCACAAACAAATTGGTTATGGTAGTGGGGATGGAAGTTATGCATTGGCCCAGGAATGTGGACTTCTACTCACCAAAATCAATCTGGCTACAGCCACTGCAAAATGTTGATTCTGCTAGCAGTAGAGAACCACACTTCTAGTTTGCTGAGAGCTTTTAAGAAAAATGGGTAATGTTCAGTTACCAGTGTATACTTTAGCATTATACTTTATATCATTTAAATGTAGAAAATGTTTTTCAATATTGTTTCATGCCTCCAATTTTTATTTATTTTTGTTATACCAATTGCATCTATATATCTTACTCCAGAATAAATTGTTAATTTTATTACTTTATAATAGAATATGTATTTTAAAGAAGCTAAGAGAAGAAAGGAAAAATATACATCTATAGAGTTTCTTATTTAATGTTTAAGATTATTCTTATTTCCTCCTGTGGATTCATGTTTCCATTCATTGTCATTTCTTTATTCCAATACTGTATTCCCACCTCCTAATATTGTCAAGTATATTTCAGGTCTCTAAATTGTAAGATAGATCTCTACTTCATTAAGAATAAAGTAGCTACAAATCAATTCAAGAATGAGATTTGTTTGGCCATAAGTTTAATAATTAATAAATGAACACATGATACAAAGATATATAGGCATGTAAATTAGCAGTCCATAAAGAATCTGTTTTCTATATATCCAGATTTCCTCTATCTGATTGCTCTGTCATTTCCTGGGTTGTTTCTCTTGAATATATGGGTTTTGAGGGAACAAAATTGCAAAGTCTGATTCTCACCAGGCTAAAGTGAAAAAGAATTTTGACATCAATCATCTTCTTTATATGACCATATACAATATCCACTCCTAGGAAGGCAACTAACTGTGCCAGTCACTTTATATATAGTCTGTAATTTTCATTAATATTAGGTATAAAATACCATGCTATCATATAAAATTAATTTCCTTAAAAGTAATCATTGATTCTTATGCTGAAGTAGTTGAGTATTATCAGCCTCATTTAAAATCATCTCTAGCTCAATTTTCATTTGTTGTTTTGATAAATTACTACTTAAATACCAATATTTATTCTCCTTTTCTGTTCTGGGGTTGGTGCCTTCATCCAAATGTCATCAGACTGAACAGCTTTCTGTCTCTAGTATACAGTCTCCAGATACATTGTGGCTAGTTGGAGCAATATGATTATGTTCAGGCTAATATAAAGATGATTGATGTCAAAATTCTACAAATTTATGGTTTCAAATTTATGTAGATATATACTTTTCAGATGTTGCATTAGAGTACACAGTCTCTTTTTAGAAATAGTTAGAAATCTATGATATATATTTAATTCCTAATATTCTTAAAATACAATTTTTTTACTCAATGCACTATTTAAAATTTTGAAACTATGTTCTAGAAATTCAGACACTGTCTCCTTGAAAACTGTAGAACATATTTCATAAGATCAGGACATTCTCCAAGAAAATTAAAATATCATTCCCAGGACCAAGGAAGAGAGACAACCCCAATTGAACAGTATTATTATTGTTATATGCATATGTATATACACCATATTGCATATTATATATCACATACAATTCTATATATATTATAAGCTGTGATATATAGTTAATAATCATAATTTATATTAATCCTTTATACTTGTAAAAGTTGTAATTCATCTACCCAAGGAGCATAAAGTCACAATAAATACTGAGGAATATGCTTCTTTATAAGCTTAAGTCAATGGCACACATATATATTCAAATAAATGAAAGGCAAGTAACAAATAAAGTGTACATCAAGCATGATTTCATGTAAGAAACACAGGAAATTAAGAAAAGCAATATATACATATGTGGACATACATACACATATACACTCACTCATACATGCATATTTTAAGACTTTTTATTGTGAAATATAATATTTAAACAAAAACCAGTAAATTTTCAAGTATATTTTAACTATTCCCATGACTTAGAATAATAGAACAGATTTTGAAATTTGGTGTGGGGTACAGTTTGATGACTTTTCATTTTTTCTTTTAGTTGCTCCAAGACACTGGAACAAACAGAAATATCAATACAATGATTCAGCAGTGATACTAAACTGTTAATCCCTATCTTCTCTGTTATTCTCTTCCTTCTCTTTAAATAACTATATACATAAAGGCAATAAATTTCAAAGTACATCATAACAATTAATTATAGAACAGATTTCAGAGTTTGGTGTGAGTTACAATTCCACAATTTTATGTTTTATTTCTAACTGCTGTAAGGTATAAAGTATGGTGATTCAGCACTCACATTCATTGGTTAAACCCAAACTTCTCTGTATAACTCCACCACCACCTTTGATCCTTTTCCCACACTGTAGGGGTATTTGGGCTATGCCCATTCTAACACTTTCATGTTGGAAGGGGCTGTTAATAACATAAGATGGAGAATGGAACTCACTGATTTTCTGGAAGGGCTGGACCCTCTGCAATTCATGATTTATCTGGTCCAGGGATGCGATTGGAGGTTATAGGTTCTGGAAACTTACTCTAGTGCATGTAACCTTTAAAGAATCTCATATTATGCCCTAAGTATTATTTAGGTTTGTCAAGAATGGTTTTGTTTGGGGTTCAACAAGTTATGATATGTAGCAATGTCTAATTGAAGCATGTGAAGTATGACCTCCAGAAGACTCAACTTTATTTGAAATTTACCATCCATTGTTACCTTATTTGTAACACTTCTTTTCCCCATTTTGTTCATTATGGAATTTTTGATCCAATATAACAGGACTAGGTTTATCCCTCAGATTCATTTCCACATCAGTAGGAAGGCTTTCATCCTTAGATGGCATGTCCCATGTATGGGGGAAGAAAATGATTTCACTTGAAGTGTTGGGTTTAGAGAAAGTACACAACTGAACAACAAAAGAGGCTCTCCATAGGTGACTCTTAAGCATAGCTGTAAGTAGGCTAAGCTTCTCTTTTATATACATCAGCTTCACAAGAGCTAACCTCAAAATCAAGGGCTTGGCCTTTTGATTTGGTTGTCCCTATTATTAAACAAAATATCTGGCTTTCACCAGTAGTAAAGTCTAATGTTTAATAATTTTTCTTCCATACCTCAAGGGACTTTGCCAATACATTTTGTTATCTCCTTTATATACTCTAGGATGTATCCAAGTGTTACATTAAGTTATATAGGATTCAAGGCTCTCATTCATGTTCTGGTCTCCCTGTGTTAAGGTTGTTTAAATTGTCTATATAGACAGGTTGAGTTAGATTATGTGCTACAGAGAATTTATGTTATAGGCATAATAAAACTTCATTCTTTTGGTATTAAAGAGTAGGTGAAGTTTGAAAATGCAGGCAATATCTTCCTTACTCCTGTATTCTAAATGAACTTAATCCTGACCTAATCAGCTTCATTCTTATCTCTAAATACTAGATTCCACATATATAAAACTTTGACTCAAAGTCCAGAAAATAACAATTGCCACTCTGGACTAAAAGTGACTGCTATAAGAGCTTACAATCTAGGCCCCAGTTTTCTTTTAAGTATTTTCTAAGTAAGAACATACAATATTTGCTCTTTTTCTTCTGGGTTATCTGACCTCAGCAAATGCCTTTCAGGTTCATTCACATCTTTGCATGCCTCACAACTTTGTTCTTTTTGTAGCAGCTCTGTGTTCAATCATATGTTTATGCCATTGTTCATTAATTTACTGCTCAGTCAGTACATCCTTCAGCCACCTCCATTCATTAGGTATCATTTATAAAGTCTAAAGTCAACCGTCCATCAACAATCTCAATTTTCAATAATTTCATCGTTCCCAAGGGAAAGATTGCTGATAAAAACACGTTCACCAGATAGAAAATCCAAACCTCTACCTAGCTCTTTTCAAATCCAAACCTCCACCTAGCTCTTTTCTCGTCTCCCATTATGTTCCTGTGGTACTGCTGCAATACTGTTGATGCTTTTTTGTTAAACATAGCACACAGCATGCAATAGCATTGTTCCTCTTATTCCCCCAAATTATACATTCTTTGTAAAAGATTCATACCTTTGCAGCAGTTCATGTAAGAGCTTATTTATATTTGCAGTGTTAATTTGTGTGGTACATGTACCTATACAACCACTTTAATTCATGTTCACTTTCAATATGGTAATATTACTGATAGACCCATGAGTGAACTGACTTAACATCTATCTATTTGCTTACAATTAACTTCAACCTCATTAGAAAATTTTCACCCATCTCAAGCTTTTCTATATCTCTAGGTCCTCTACATTCTGTATTATAAACTCTGATTTTATCTTTATTATGCTCATAAAAGTGTAATGTAGTATCTATCCTTTTGTTCCTGGATTATTTCATTCAGCATTATATTCTCAAGGGTCATTCATCTTGTCATGTGGTTCAGGACATCATTTCATCTTATTGCTGTATAGTATTCCATTGTATGTATATACCACATTTTGTCAATGCACTCATCTGTTGATGGACACTTGGATTGTTTCCTTCTTATGGTGATTGTGAATCCTGCTGCTATGAATATCAGTATTCAAATATCTGACTGTGTCACTGTTTTCAACTCTTCTGGGTACATACCGATAGTAGTATGGTCACGTCATAGGCAACTCAACATTAAGTTTTTCAAAGAAATACCAGGCTGTATTCCAAAGTGGTTGTACCAATATACATTGCCACCAGCAGGGCATTAGGAGTCTCAGTTTCTCCACATCCTCCCGAACATTTGTAGTTTCCTACCTGGTATAGCAGTCATTCTTATAGATGTGAAATGGTATCTCATTGTTGTCTTGATCTGCAGTTCCTTAGAGTTAATAAGAATGAACATATCATTTGCTTTCTAGCCATCTGTGTTTGCTCTTCCATAAACTGTCTATTCTTATCTTTAGGCCACTTTATCATTTGGTTGCTTGTTCTTTTGTTGTTAAGTTGCATGGTTTATTCATGTATATAGGGTATCAAACCTTTAGCTGATGTATGCTTTCCAAATATTTTCTCCCATTGAGTTGGCTGCCTCTTAACCTTTTTGAAAAAGTCTTTTGAAATGCAAAAGCATTTAAATTGAGGAGATCTCATTTATCTATTTTTTTTTTGTTACTTGCACTCTTGGTGTAAAGTTTTGGAAGCTACCTCCTATTAATAGGTCTGAATATGTTTCCCTAAATTTTCTTCTAGGAACTTTATGGTACTGGCACTTATATTTGTTGTTTGATCCAATTTGAGTTAATTTTTGTATAGGGTGTAAGTTAAAGGTTCTCTTTCATTCTTCTGGCAAAAGATATCCAGCTCTCCAGTGCTCATTTTTTGAAAAGACTATTTTATTCCAGTAGAATGGATTTGGGGGCCTTCTCAAATATCAGTTGACCATAGATTTGGTAGTTTTTTTCTGCACTTTCAATTTGATGCCATTGGTCAATACTTCTATTTTTGCACTGGTACCATGTTGTTTTGATGCCTGTTTTGACTTTACCATAAGTTTTAAAATTGTACAGTGTTGATCCTCCCACTTAATTCTTCCTTTCTAGGATGCTTTTAGCTATTTGGAGTCTCTTTCCCTTCCAGATGAATTTATTAACTCAATTTTCCAAGTACTCAAAGTAGATTGTTGGAATTTTCATTGCTAATGAGTTGAATCAGTAGTTCAATTTGGGTAGAATTACATCTTAACTGTATTTGACATTCCTATCAAAGAGAATAGAATGCCTTTCCTTCTATTTAGGAATTCTTTGATTTTTTCTAACGAAGTTATGTAGTTATCTATGAACAGGACTTTTACATCCCTAATTAAGGTCATTCCTAGATACTTGATTTTTTAATTTTCTATCTTGAATGGGATTTTATACTTAATTGAATCCTGAGTTAGGTCATTGCTTTTGTATAGAAACATTGCTGATTTTTGGACCTTAATTTTATAATCTGCTTTCTTGTTGAATTTGTTTATTAGCTCAAGTAGCTTTGTCATAGACTTCTCAGAATGTTCCATGTATAGTATCATGCCATCTGCAAATAATAACATTTTACTTCTTCCTTTCCAATTTGGATGCCTTTTATTTTATTTCCTTTCCAATTTGGATTCCTTTTATTTCATTTTCCTGCCTGATTACTCTTGTTATAAATCTAGTACAGTGTTGAATAATAGTGGTGATAGAGAGTATCCATGTATCATTTCCAATCTTAAGGGAAAAGCTTTCAGCCTCTCACCATTGAGAATGATGCTAATTATAGGTTTTTCACATATGTCATCTATCCTGTTGAAGAAGAAACCTTTGATTCCTACTTTTTGAAATGTTTTTATCATCTTGAATTTTATCTAGTGTTTTTATATGTTGAATTTTATCTAGTGCTTTTTCAGTGTCATTCAAGATGAGCATATGCTTTTTTCCTTTCAATTTCTTAATGTGCTTGTTCTAGTTTGCTAGCTTCTGAATGCAGTAACCAGAAACAGAATAGCTGTTTAAAGGGAGAATTTAACAAGTTGCAAGTTTGCAGTTCTAAGGATGAGAAAATGTCCCAATTAAAACAAGTCTATAGAAATGTCCAGTCCGAGGCATCCAGGGAAATATGCCTTGGTTCAAGGAGGCAAATGAAGTTCAGGGTCTCTCTCTTAAGTGAGAAGGCACATGATGAACAGGGTCAGGGTTTCTTTCTTGACTGAAAAGGCACATGGAAAACACAGCATCATGTGCTAGCTTTCTCTCCTGACTTCCCTTCATGAAGCTCCCTGGGAGGAATTTTCCTTCTTCATTTCCAAAGGTCGCTGGCTGATGGACTCTCTGTTTCTCATGGCTATGTCATTATGCCCTCTCCGAATCTCTCTCATTCTCCAAAATGCTTCCTCTTTCATAGGACTCCAGAAACTAATCAAGACCTACCCAAATGGGTGGAGACATGCCTCTACCTAATCCAGCTTAACAGCCACTCTTGATTAAATCACATCTCCAGGGAGATGATCTAATTACAGTTTCAAACATACAATGCTGAATAGGGAATAGAAGAAATGGCTGCCTTTACAAAATTGCAATAGAATTAAAACATGGCTTTTCTAGGGTACACACATCATCTCAAACCAGCACAGTGCTGTAGCATGTTAACTGATTTTCTTGTGTTGAACCATCCTTGCATTCCTGGAATAAACCCACTTGGTTGTGGTGTACATATATTTCATTTAATGTGCGTTGGATTCAATTTGCTAATGTTATGCTGAAAATTTTTGCATCTGTATTCACTAGGGAAATTGGTCTGTGGTTTTCCTTTCTTGCAGCATCTTTACCCGGTTTTGCTATTTAAGTGATGTTAGCTTCATACATGAGTTAGGTGGTGTTTCTTTTTCATCAAATTTTTGGAAAGGTATGAGCAGTATTGGTGTTATTTCTGTTTATAGTGCTTGAAAAAATTCCCCTGTGAAACCATCTGTCCTTGGGCTTTTCTTGGTAGGAAGACTTTTTATGACTATTTAAATTTCTTTACTTGTGATTGATTTGTTGAATCTTCTATTCCTTCTTAAGTCAGTGTAGCTTGTTTGTGTGTGCTTCCAGGAAGTTATCCATTTCATCTGAGTTGTCTGGTTTATTAGCATATAGTTGTTCACAGTGTCCTCCTATGAATTTTTTATTTCTTCAGAGTCTGTGATAATGACCTCCCTCTAATTTCTGCTTTTGTTTGTTTGCATTCTCTCCTTTTTTTCATCACCTATGTTAGTGGTCCTTTTATTTTATTGATTTTCTTGAAGAACCAACTTTTGTTTTATTGATTCTTACTACTGCTCTTTTGTTCACCCATTCATTTAACTCTGCTTTAATCTTTGTTATTTCTCTTCTTCTATTTCCTTTTTGGTTAGTTTGCTGTTCTTTCTCAAGTTCTCCAGGTGAGCAGTTAAGCCTTCAATTTTTTTGCTCTTTCTTGTTTTTTAATATAGGCATTTAGGGCAATACATTTCCCTCTCAGCACAGCTTTTGCCACATCCCATAAGTTCTGATATGTTGTATTTTCATTTTGCTAATCTCTAAATAGTTAGTTATTTCTCTAATAATTTCTTCTTTGACCCACTTATTTATTTATTTATTTATTTATTTATTTATTTATTTATTTATTTATTTATTTATTTTTCATGGGCAGGCACCAGGAATCGAACCCTGGTCCTCAGGCATGGCAGGCAAACATTCTTGCCTACTGAGCCACGGTGGCCCCTGACCCACTTATTTTAAAGGATGTGTTACTTAATCTCTGTATATTTGTGAAACTTTTGTTGTTTGCTAGTTATTGATAGCCTGCTTCATTCCAATGAGATCAGAAAAAGTACTTTGATTAATTTCAATGTTTTTATATTTATCATGAACTGTTTATTGCCTCAGCAGATGATCTATCTTTGAGAATTTTCCACGTGCACTAGAGAAGAAAGTATATCCTGGTGTTTTGGGGTGCAATGATCTATATATGTTTGTTAGATATAATTCATTTATAAAATGGTTTAAGTTCTCTATTTCCTTATTGCTCCTTGGCCTGGTTGTTCTGTCTATAGAGGAGAGTAGTGTATTGAACTACTATCATTCTATCATTCCCTTTAGGTTTACCAATGTCTGTCTAATACACTTTGGAGCTTCTTGATTGAGAGCATAAACACCTATTATTATTATTATTTCTTCTTGGTTAATTGACCCTTTTACTGATATATAGTTTCCTTCTTTGTCTCCTTTGATGACTTTACATTTGAACTCTATTTTGTCTGGTATTAGTATAGCTACTCCTGCTTTCTTTTGGTTATAGCTTGTATGTAACTTTTTCCATCCTTTCACTTTCAAACTATTTGTATCCTTGTGTCCAATATGAGTCTCTTGCAAGCAACATATAGCTGGATTGTATTTCTTAATCCATCCTGCCAAACTGTAATTTTAATTGGTAGGTTTAGTCCACTAGCATTCAATTTTATTACAATAAATTTATTTCTTGAATCCACCATCATATCATCTGAACTATAATTGTCAGATCTATATGCTCTTAACCCGTTTTTCTTTTTACCCTTTACATTACCATTATTGGTACTCTTCAATTCTGTGCCATCCTCCAGTTCACCTTCTCCTGTCATTTTTTTTCAGCTAGCAGAACTCCTTTTAATATTTCTTGTAGAGCTCGCCTTTTGTAGATATATTATTTCAGCCTATTTTTTTCTGTTAAAATTTTAATCTCTCCCTCAGTTTTGAAAGACAGTTTGGCTGGGTCCAGAATTCTTGGCTGGAAGTCTTTTTCTTAAACAGATCATACCACTGCCTCCTTGCATCCATAGGGTCAGTTGTGTAGTCTGAACTCAATCTTAAGTGTTTTTTCCTGTATATAGGAGATTGTTTTTCTGTTGCTACTTTCAGGATTTTCTGCTTCTCTTCAAAATTTGACAAACAGATTAGTATGTGTCTTGGGGTGGCCAGTTTGGATTTATTCAATTTGGAGTTCATTTGGCTTCTTTGATTTGCATTTCTATGTCTTTTATAATGGTTGGGTAGGGTAGTTTTCCCCATTATATCCTCCACTAATCATTTTAGTCCTTTGCTCTTCTCTTCTTCTTCTGGGACACCAATTATTCTTATATTTGTGCACTTTGTTTTGTCCATAATTTCCCTGAGATCTAATTCAAATTTTTCCATCTTTTTTTGTCATTTTTTCTTTTGTGTGTTCAAGATCAGTTGTCCTTTCCTCTAGCACACTTATTCTTTCTTTTGCTTCTTCAAATATGTTGTTGTGTCTCTAGTATACTTTTTTTGGTCTACAGCATCTTTAATCATTGTGATATATGTTATTTTTCTATTTATTCTTTCAAATTCTTCTTTATTCTCTTCTAGGGTCTTCTTGATCTCTTTCATGTAATTAACCATCCCATTGATTTTATTTAATAAAGTTATATGAACTTCTTTGATTAGTTGTTCCAAAGTCTGTGTCTCCTGCTTTTAAATTTGGTTTTATTTGGTCAGTACACTGAATTGTTTACCTCTCTGCACCTTTATCTGGTTAATGATCTTCTGTTGTCTTTGCAGTATTTAAATAACTTCAAAAGATTAATTTAGATGCTGATTTCCTTCTGTAGTTTTAATCTTTGAATTTTCAGGATGGGGTACAAGATGCAGAGCATGGGATGAGGCACAACAGTGCACTGGTATTTGCACACATCAGGGGCTCTATTCTGGTGCTTTCTTGTCCCTGTCTCCCTATCTGTGCACATCTGATGACATGGGACTCCATCTGGAATTGGACACAGTAGGCTGCTTGAACTAGCTGACCAGTCTTCAGTTTTCTGTGTCTCAATTCTTTTGCTTTTTCAACCAAGACTTCCCATGTGGAGTAGAAGACCACCCCAGGTCACCTAAACCCAAGAAACCTTCCTCTACTCTTTTTTTCTGTCCTTTCTCTAGCTGTTTTTTGGATCAGGGGTGAACTCAACCTTTTCTATTCTGCCACCTTCCCTGAAGTCTCCCCATACATGCATTTTTAATAATACTTTTATAAGAAGACCCGTAGTTCACACCTTATACAAAAGTTAACTCAAAATGGATCAAAGATCTAAACATTAGGTCTAAGACCATAAAACAGTTAGAGGAAAATGTAGGGAGATATCTTACGAATCTTAGAATTGGAGGCGGTTTTATGGACCTTAAACCTAAAGCAAGAACACTGAAGAAAGAAATAAATAAATGGGAGCTCCTCAAAATTAAACACTTTTGTGCATCAAAGAACTTCATCAAGAAAGTAGAAAGACAGCCTACACAATGGGAGACAATATTTGGAAATGACATATCAGATAAAGGTCTAGTATCCAGAATTTATAAAGAGATTGTTCAACTCAACAACACAAAGACAGCCAACCCAATTACAAAATGGGAAAAAGACTTGAACAGACACCTACCAGAAGAGGAAATACAGATGGCCAAGAGGCACATGAAGAGATGCTCAATGTTCCTGGCCATTAGAGAAATGCAAATCAAAACCACAATGAGATATCATCTCACACCCACCAGAATGGCCATTATCAACAAAACAGAAAATGACAAGTGCTGGAAAGGATGCGGAGAAAGAGGCACACTTATCCACTGTTGGTGGGAATGTCAAATGGTGCAACCACTGTGGAAGGCAGTTTGGCGGTTCCTCAAAATGCTGAATATAGAATTGCCATACGACCCAGCAATACCATTGCTAGGTATCTACTCAAAGGACTTAAGGGCAAAGACACAAACGGACATTTGCACACCAATGTTTATAGCAGCGTTATTTACAATTGCAAAGAGATGGAAACAGCCAAAATGTCCATCAACAGAAGAATGGCTAAACAAACTGTGGTATATACATACAATGGAATATTATGCAGCTTTAAGACAAGATAAACTTATGAAGCATGTAATAACATGGATGGACCTAGAGAATATTATACTGAGTGAGTCCAGCCAAAAACTAAAGGACAAATACTGTATGGTCCCACTGATGTGAACGGACATTCGAGAATAAACGTGAAATATGTCATTGGTAACAGAGTCCAGCAGGAGTTAGAAACAGGGTAAGACAATGGGTAATTGAAGCTGAAGGGATACAGACTGTGCAACAGGACTAGATACAAAAACTCAAAAATGGACAGCACAATAATACCTAATTGTAAAGTAATCATGTTAAAACACTGAATGAAGCTGCATCTGAGCTATAGGTTTTTTTTGTTTGTTTGTTTTGTTTGTTTTTTTACTATTATTATTACTTTTATTTCTTTTCTCTATATTAACATTCTATATCTTTTTCTGTTGTGTTGCTAGTTCCTCTAAACCGATGCAAATGTACTAAGAAACGATGATCATGCATCTGATGATGTTAAGAATTACTGAGTGCATATGTGGAATGGTATGATTTCTAATTGTTGTGTTAATTTCTTTTTTTTTCTTTCCGTTAATAAAAAAAAAAAAAAGATTCACTAACACTCTGCACCAAAACTGAAAAGAGGCAATCTTGGTTATATATAGATTTGCAGGGTGGTGATGGAAGTGAAAATTCTAGCTAATGTCTATGTATTTATGACATGGTCATAACTACTTAAAAATGAATTATATTTAAATGTTTGAAAAATACAAGTCCTAAAAGAGAACGCACAGAGGAAATGCAACCTAGCTGTATATAAAATTATTATATTGCTCATAAAATAAATATGAAAGACAATTAATTTCAATAACTTTTTAACACAGTATGGTAGGGACTTAAATTCTGTGCCATGTATGCTAAATACAAAAAGGTAAGCAAAACAATTGGAAAATTTTAATAGAGGATAGTAGCACCAGTGCGGTAATTACAAAATTAGTGAGCATTCATTGTGAGTTATAGAAAATGGTTAAATGGGTGAAATCTATGGGAACTAAAATTTTCCTTATGAAATGTAAGAAACAAATAGGATAGGGTTGTAAAGAAATGTGCTTTGAGGTATTTTACTGATGCATTTTGAATTAGAATAGTTAGCATGAGCTCAATACTAAAATACATATTAAAGTGTGTGAATTTAATTAGAAAGATTAAATTTATGATATTTACAAGATCATAGGCAGTAAAGGAAATGCAAGAAAGTTGAGATAGGAGTTACATATTAAAATAAGTTCAAAATTCCACTCATTTGTATCTAATATGTTGTAGCAAAACCATTTTTCATTTGCATGGTAAATAGTTTTAGCAATATAAAAAATACATGATAACACTCGACACAGTAATAATATTTAGCTTTCTATCATGAGAAATATAAATTTATAGCAATTTTATTGCATAATACAGTTTTGCTGGAGTGTTTCCTTGTAGTTAGAAAAAAAGTATACCAATAACATCAATTCACTGTGCATTTTTGCATGGGAAAATAATTCCTGCTAAAGGGTTTCTTGTATTATAGTATATAGCATGTAAAGAAATAAAATCATCACTCTTCTACAATTTAGATTTCCTATGAAGCATATTAATCTGGTCAGTTATCAAATTGTGTCCATTATTAAGTTGGCAGTGATGGGGATTTATCAAGAAGACAAGCATATTCCCTCAAGCCCAAACTGTTGCTTTTCCAAAGGAGAAAGAGGGGATTATTTAAATTATAGAACAAATTCCAATATGAATTATCTATATAACTGAGGCTTTTTGTTTTGTTTTTTACTAAGATTTTGTTTTAGCTGGATTACTTGACTGCAATCTTGTTCAAACCTTGCTTTGATATTGAAACCTGGAAACTGAAAGAGCAAGAAAATGTTTTGATAATTCTGGATTGTCTAAGGTAAAATAAATTGTTAGATAATTGCAAAGATGTTGATACAATGTGAAAATGTACACATCTAAGGGGCATATTGAAACTAAATACTAATTAGACAAGTCAAAGCTTGCATTTTAAAAATAATATTAGATTGTTGGTTAAATAAATGCATAGAAATTGGCTCCTAAAAAATGTGCTTATATATACATAGGTGACTATTAAGGAATATATTCTCTCTGTATGTAAAAAAGAAGTTTGGTTTTGGGGGCTCTGATAGCACAGGTTAATGGCTTATGGGGTGAGAAAAGAAGAAGGTACTTAAAATATCAGAAGTATAAAAGAAATATTCAATATATTATGACATGCTTTAGAGCATGCAGAAAACATCTACCTTCAGTTGGTTCCATACAAAGAAGTCAATCCTTGTCTTACAGGTATTCAGAAGACAACCAGTACTTCTCTCTCAATAATTTATACACTTACCATCTACTCATTAATGTGTGAAATTTCCTCATAATGAATACTGTGTACTTCTCCAAATAATAGCACTTAAACATTGTTTTTACTTGTTCAATAAATTCATTATTCGTTTAGAATTCATTCTAAATTCTTACAACATTCCACTTCAGTTTACATGTTTCAAGTGAAATTATCCCTTTTCAAACAGTTGAATTGCCAGAAATGAATATATTTAGCCATCCTTCCTAAACTTGAAGAAATCATTAACTCAGTCATTAGCAGATAAGGTTATAGAATGGTGAACTTTAAATAGAGCGATGCCTAAAGAAACATCCTTCTTTTGGGAGATCATCAATCTGGTTATCACAGAAACCAAGGTCCTACTTCAGAGCAACTGAATTCAAGCCTTAGTCAGTGAAATTATAGACTTCTTAAATACTTGGATATGGAGGTGTGTCTTGGTCAAAAATTTTAATTTCAACATCTTCCAGGCAGAAACCCATGGTTAGCAGTTAATTCAAGTTTTCTATGTTTGCCTTATGCATTAGAAGATCAACCAAAGCCCCTTCTGTCTGATCAGAGGCTGTTTTCTTTTCCCATGTGAAAAGTTGTAATAATTTCTTGATATTTCATCATTTAACTATTCACGTCATTCTGAGATCTCTTCAGAGTAATAAAAAATGTGATTAGGTGGTAAGAGACAAGGACTAAAAAATGTTGAAAATTTCTAACAGGCACTGTGTCAATGAACTAAGAGTTTGTACAAATCTGATAAATGACTTTGGCACATACTGTTTGAGGAAAATATATTTAAAGATATGTATATACCACTCAAAGAGATTAAGTAGTTTTTTTATTAATTAAAAAATTAACAAAACATTTAGAAATCATTCCATTCTACATGTACAATCCGTAATTCTTAATATCATCATATAGTTGCATATTCATCATTTCTTAGTACATTTGCATCGATTTAGAAAAAGAAATAAAAAGACAACAGAATAAGAATTAAAACAATAATAGAGAGAAAAAAAACCTATACCTCACATGCAGCTTCATTCAATGTTTTAACATAATTGCATTACAATTAGGTAGTATTGTGCTGTCCATTTCTGAGTTTTTATATCCAGTCCTGTTGCACAGTCTGTATCCCTTCAGCTCCAATTACCCCTTCTCTTTGTTTTTTTTTTAATTAACGGAAAAAATGAAATTAACCCAACATTTAGAAATCATACCATTCTACATATGCAATCAGCAATTCTTAACATCATCACATAGATGCATGATCATCGTTTCTTAGTACATTTGCATAGATTTAGAAGAACTCACAGCTTTAAGACAGGAGATTAAGTACTTTTTGAATTATTCCTCATGTGGGTAGTAGAGAAGGAATTAAAAATCAGTATGAAAAATAAGAGATGTAAAAAAAGAAAAAAAGGCAAAGGAAGTAGAAAGGAAGGAAAAGAAAGAAAGAGGTAGGGGAGAAGGGAAGGCAAAAATAAGAAACAGTTGATGAAGCAAAACAGAAAGAAGCCACACATTTTCTGAAAATTCTTTTGCATAGGTATATTAAGAGATTTAAATATAAGGGAAATGAATTTTCTAACACTAAATTCATTTTATTTACCTAAGAGGCAAATAAAGAGGAGGTGGTCATGTATGGGGAGGAGAGAAATTTAATTAACAACAATGATAACAGTAAGAATCATTATATAATGTTCATCATACACTAGTCATAGAAATGAGCATATTACGTAAATGGTTTCTAATAATCAGAAAGCCATTAAACACACACTTTATGCCCCTTATATTAGAGAAGAAAGGAGCACATATTCACAAATATTTGGAATGTTACTTAGTAGCTAATACTTACTAAAGAATATTTATATGAGACATCAATAACTTTAAAAATTCAAGTAGATATTTAATTAATCTAAACATTTTTCAATCTAGAGTAAAGTGGCTCATATATAAGCAGATATTGACCCTTTCAGTCCAGAATTGAACTATTAGAGACTAAGCCAGCATGAGGTCTGCAGGATTTCAATTTAATTGTCAGCAGCCACTTCAGTTTACCCCAGTGTGCTATAGGACTATTACTGACTCTGATTTTAATGTCATGAGAATGGTTGGTATGTGCTCCTATTACAATTAGACTTGACTTCTATCATTATTATCAACAAATCTGTTAAGGAAAATAGTTCAAATATACAGATTGTATGGATCATTCGATGTTCCTGACACTTATGCATCACTATTCTTCTTGCAGTATTGAACTTAGCCATCTTACAAGAAATGGGGTCTAAATCACTTATAAAATAAAGATATAGTGTATCTGTCTTTTCACTGTTCTTGTTCATCATTCTTTACTTGCATTCCCCCACCTTCCTTATCCTTCAACTCCTTCAATCCTTTTCCAATTATATATCTCAGATGGAGGTAGAAACAGATATGATCCTTAGATTGGAAAGCTAGAATAGCAGTTCTGTATTGATTCAAAATCATTTATTTGGGCTTTGAATAATTCTGTCTGCCAACTGTAATACAATGAGCTTTCTGACATTCAAAGTAAATAAATCCTCATTTGAAAAAGGATGTTATTTATCATATTAAGACCTGTCATTTTTTGAGAAAGTACTTTCAAAATTTCCAAAAATTTGAGCTCTTTTCTCATGTCCCTGAGGAAAGAGATGCATATCAATGGATACCCAGCTGGAGAATCAGACATTGTATAATAACGTATAAGGGCAGTCAGAAATCTGGGAGAAAACAGTATCACAGCTGAAAGGATGTTGGATATAGAAGATGCCTCTGAGATCATGTACATTTGTGGGTTATCAACAAGGCAGATCCGTGTTAGGAAAATTATAAGAGATTCACTGAACTCAGGATAATGAAACTGGACTATGGCAACAGTGGGGTCCTTCTTATGTGCACTTTGATAGAGATTCCATTTTTAGTGACTGGTTTTCCATGTGTTAAAGTTTTCACATAATCATCTGAAATTTCTTCAAGCCCCAATATTTTATGATGCTGACTTTAAATGATGCTTCCTTTATAATTTTATTCTTATGGTTTTATTATGATTACTTAATATGCAGAGATCTTATCACTATTACCAATGTGATTTTAATATATTTATTCATTATTAAAACCAAGTGAAGAGAATCATGTTTATAGAATTTTTCTTGAGATGATTGAGGCACCCTGTAATATCACAAAAACTGGAAATCACTGAATTAAGGATGTATATTCTAAGCAAGTGATGTTGATTTAAAGAACAAAGTAACGAAGCCAAAATTGAAAGAAAAATTCCTCCGACTTTTCTCACTTGTATGGAGAGTCCGGAATTCAGTGTTGGGGAATTCCATGCTGTTCCAGAAGAAAAAAATTTATACCAATATGTTAGAAACAAAGTAGTTGGTTGAGCACAATAATGAAGAAGCAGAGATTTCTGTGTAGTATGCAAAATCCTCATGGGCCAGAACCTGAACAGATGTCTAGTTCTGACCAAGACAAGTCTCTGTTTTGATTCCATTTTATTTTGCTGTCATAACATTGCCAATATACTTAAGAAGTTCATTTAAAAGACACCAAAATTCCCCATCTCTGGATATTCTCATAATTTAGATTAAGTGTCTATGCCCTGTTGATCTGGGAAAAACAGCACCACTGCAAAGCCATCATTAGCTCCTGAAGCATAATTGATGTAACAGAAAATTAAATGAGTACACAAAATCTAAGAACAGGGGTGACAAATGTAAAGGAGAACAAAAGATTCAGATGTTGAAGGTAGGGATATTTATAAAGGAAGGAAAGAGGAAGAGGAATCACAGAAAGATAAAGAAGGAGAAGAAAGAGAAGAAGCAATAAAAACTGTATAAATTGGGGATTTGTAGAGCCCACTAATGGCACATGTGTAATATATCTGCTGACACTACTCTGGAAAATAGAGAATGGGCTGTAAAAGAAATGGTGTTCCAAAATTTATTTCTATTTTATTCATTCAATTATTGAGTAGAAACTATGTGTCAGAAACTTAACTGCCACATAAACAAATATAGGGGTGACGATATGCCTAGAGGCATGTGATGTTTATTGATTCACTGGATTTGTTGGAGGTGGAGGAGTCAAATTATTCAGAGTTGTTTGAGAAGTTTCTGTCCAAGAGGATGCATTCTTCATGTTAGGGTGTTTGGGGATCTTTTATTCAATTGGTAAAATAGGTGGCAATTTACCTTATGATTTTGCATCCCCTCTTAAAATATTAGGGATAAAATGACTATTTCTTTAATCACAAATAATATATGATGGCCAGACTAACTTTGGTCCTTGAAAAATATTCTATATGTTTTCTCATGGAGTCTTAGGCTAGCATTGAAAGACATTGATCCAATCTGTAACCTTGTCTCCACAGGAAAAATATTCTTTCCTGAAGTCAATTTTAGAACACAATACTGCCACTAGAATACAGGTGGGTGAAGTAGGCAGACTTCACTGCCCCTTATCTGTGGTGGTGATTTAGCTATAATAATACTTCATGGCATATAGGACTTTCCAAAGCTAAAATTGCTTTTACACTAGTTTTGTCATTTTCTTTAAAAATATTACTAACTCTAAGGTGGGAATTAAATTAAAATACCCCAATTCTATACAGTGAGTAACAAGAGCTAAAGTTCAATCACTTTGTGCAACATGACAGTAAATTTAGTTATAGTGAAAACAATGGTTATTATGGTGAATAAACTTCTCTATAATGAGGATCTTTTTTCTTAATATCACAGTTGCTTTTTTACATAGAATTCATTTAAAAAGCATACTCACTGTAAGTCAGAACACAGCCAATACTTTTAATATTGATCTTAGTTATTCTCTTCATGCCATAGGTGAAAACAGTAAATCTCATAGAAGGTGACTGATTTGGCTGAGGAATCCTGGGAGGTCAAAGCAGAGTGGAGACTGAGTATTAACTCCCCAACTTTTGCTCCAAACTCAGTATCACTGAGGGATAAAAGGACAGAATATCTGTATTTAAGAATAAGATGTAGTGCCATTTTCTACTTTAAGTCTTCTCTCAAAATACAAGATGGAAAAATAATGTGCCTACCAAAGCTGAAGAATGGATAAATTATCCCTTTTCTACTGTATAGAAGCATTGGATTTGCTGAAATATATGTTAATTGTCTGATGACTTGTCTACACATCAGTTTAAACCACCAAATATTTCCATATTAGAGAAATGAATTTATATATAAGTACATTTTGTTCTTTATAATGTGAAATATTTCCCTCATGGATAAATAAAAAATAGGATAATAATGTCCCAAGACATGAAATTAGGGGAATGCAAGAATGCAGATTTAAAAGAGAGTTTTAATCAAGAGGGGAAAGGAAGGAAAATAGAAGAGATGAAAGTAATTTTGTCTGATTAAGTAGAAAATATTGGCTAATATATAACAAACTATTAACATAATTAAATACAATAAGCTAAAATAAAATGTAATAGAAAATAGAAAAAGTGAGGAATGTAATTTAATAAGTAAAATTTAAAAACATCCTTTATCCTCAAAAGATTCCTGTTTTACTTTGCTAATGATGCCATAATGTGATATACTAAAAATGGAATGGCTTTTATAATGAGGATTTATTAAGTTACAAGCTTACAGTTCTAAGGTCACAAAAATCTCCAAACATTTATCCAAATAAAGATATCTTGACTCTGAAAAAAAGGTTGATGTCTGTCACATGGGAAAGCATGTGACTGACATTTGCATTCTCTCCCAGCTTCCAGTTTCACATAACTCTCTCTGCCCCTGTGGATCTTTATGGCTTCTAGCTTGTTTAGCATCTCATTGGAGGGCAAATGGTGATATCTGCTGAGATCTTCTTTGCCAAATGAACAATTCAAGGCATCTGCTCTCTCTGTTGACTCCTCAAACGTTTCCAAAAATCTAAATCTATGTCACTTCTGAAGCAACTGTGTTTTCTACAAATTGTCACCCCTTTTAAAGGACTCCAGTAAACTAATCATGACCCACCTTGAAAGGGCAGAGTCACATCTCCATCTAATCAAAGGTCACACCCACAATTGGATGTGTAATATCTCCATGGAGATAATCTAATCAAAATGCAATGTCCACAATTGAGTATTTTTAGACACAATCTAATCAATGTTTCCATCCTAAACAATAGGTCTGGCTCTATAATATTGGGTCTGTTTTGAAAGAACATGGCCTTTCTGAGCTAAAAATGGGTTTCAAATTAGCACAATTTCCACTGCTTTGCCTTAAGGTCCTCCAAAATGAAACACAGTAAACCATTAGACAAATTAAATATAGTGAAAATATATGTGACTTGAAGCTGTCATGTTGGTCCTAGGAATTATTATTAGGATATCAAGGTCAATGAGGGATAGGAAATGTGGGAATCATCTATTTCTACCAATTCCTCACCACCATAATTTTAACATTGAACTCATTTTTCAAGGGTGATTTTCATAAAATATTACAAAATAAAGAAAGACTCTATATGCTACCTTATAAAATTTAACCAGTTGCATTTTATCTACAAGCCATGTTGAAAGAATTCATTTTAGCAAATTAATTGAATAGGCCAATTACTTTTCAACAAATAATGGTGCCACTACTGGCTTGATTGAATTAAATGTGTTTATCTATATAAAACCAAAAAGCCATTCATAGAAAAGTCAATTAGATAAAGAATAATCTTTTGAAATAAAGTGAATATAGTATTTGACAAGTAGATATCAATGAATTGGCCAGATTGTTGTGTCTAAGGTCAAAAATTATAGGAATACCTGAAAACAACATTCCCATTACTTAACCAAGCATAGCTCAAATCACAGTGTGCCAGAGGTCACTGCATGGTTTCCAGTGGAGTGCTTCATTTGCCAAAAGATGTGTTGATTACTGAAACCCCAAATTAATTCCCACTTTATTCAAAGTTTTCTTTATGTTCCTAATCAAAGAATGTCTCACTTTTTTTTCCTGTTAATATTTTTATTTTCTCAAGGTAACAGGAATTGTATACAAATGACAGTAGACCCTTGTCTCTTTATTTTTATCTAAATAAAAGATAACTCAAGATGAATTCTCAAGAAAGAAAAAAAAGCTATGTGCATAAGGGACTATATCTTCCTTCATCGTCTACTTGGAACCAGTAGTTATGTTGCCGTCATAGAATCAGGAAAGAGGTTGTGATAAGTTGGAAGAGGTACATATGCTGCTGTTATCATTTTACCAGCAAACCACCTGCCATGCAATGCATTCACAGCAGCAATGGCTGCAGCAATTGATGGGCATTTCACATACACATTGCCCTGAGCTGAATTTTTGTCAACATAAATATGAATAACTCCTCCATGTTTGTTACATTCTTCAATCACATCATCCTTAATTTCTGTATCCCATCCAACTTCTTCTTCTGTTTGAGGGTTAAACATGTTGGACAGCTGGAAACACTGTGTTGCAAGAGGTTGAACAGAGGCAGCTGCAGCTAAAGCTGAAGCTTCAGTCTGTTGGGAAAATCTTGTTTGTAAATCTGCCACAGCACCAAATGCCAAAGAGCCACTCATTTGCAAAGCTTGCCATGCTGCTGGTGGAATCTGCAAACCTGTACCCTCTGCAAGTCTTGCCATTAACTGGAGACGACCAGTTGTTCCCAAGTCAATTCCAGTCCTTTCCAGCTCATCACTGTCCAAAAATGAACTAGCACTGGATGCATCAGTACGTTCAGTGACATGACCAACTTTCATTGGCCTTCCTGCAAGTTCAAATCCATTAAGTTGTTTCAAAGCCTTTTTGGTACATTCTGAACCAGAAAACGTAATAAATCCATATCCTTTGGATCGACCTGTTTCACTATTCATCATGAGCTGGATACTTTCAATCCTGCCAAAAGGCTCAAAGATTCCTCAAAGCATATCTTCAGTTATGTTAAAGTGCAATGAACCAACATAAAGCCTCATAGGTCCAGCACTTCCTTTCTGTAGATTGTTTGCCATTGCTGCAGCTGTTTTTTTCCGCCTGGGATGCCTGTACTATAATTGGCACTCCTAAAACGTGTTGGCCAGTTAATCCTATTGCTAGAGGCACTGAACTAACATCAACAAATTCCACATAAGCAATTCCTTTGGAACGCTGTGAATTTCTATCAGAAATCATCCTCACATCTCGAACCTTTCCTACTGTGGAGAAAAACTCCTCTAAATCCCTTGGTCGAATTCTTGCTACCAGCTGCATGCAGAACTCTGTCCTTGCATCTCTTTCCTCAGGAGTTAGATTATCAATAGGCTCCCTCACTGGGCTCTTGTCTTTTCTGAACGGACTTTTGCTTCGGGAGCGTCGTCTGCTTAATTTGATGTTATGAGGCA
The DNA here is from genome assembly GCF_023851605.1 of Tamandua tetradactyla. Taxonomy (NCBI): domain Eukaryota; kingdom Metazoa; phylum Chordata; class Mammalia; order Pilosa; family Myrmecophagidae; genus Tamandua; species Tamandua tetradactyla. Next base: position 86,872,819 of record NC_135330.1, read on the forward strand.
GCCCAATCTTTCCTCGGATGGCACTGTTAAATTTTGGTCCGGAGTAAGGACTTCTGTAGCGGCCTCTGAATCTGCGATCTCTACTTCTTGAGCGGCTCCATCTCCTTTCTTTGCTTCTACTTCACTTCCTTTCACGGCTTTTGCTCTTCTTTCTTTCTCTATCTCTACTTCGTTTCCGTTCCTTACTTTTGCTTCTCTTTCGTTCATGACTACGACTTCTGCTCTTGCTTTTTTCCCTCTTTTTGCTACATTCTTCATGGCCGTTGGCACTGCTCAACTTGTTCTCATCCTTATGATTGACAGTTCACACTGGAATCAAAGGTGAATTCATGGGAGTAGAGGTGAGATATCATTAGGCAAGTCTTCTTGTAAGGAGCCTCAAGCATTGCTTCAATATCAATATCATCTGCCATTTCCTCTAACGCCTGTGTGGGCTTTCGATCACCTGTGGTCTCGTATTTGGAAAAAGGCTGTTGTTGCTGCTGCTACTGCCGCCGCCGCCGCTACTACTGTTAAGCCGCTAAACCCAGGCCACGGTACCGCCCAGCCCGAATTTCGGGCTCCGAGGGCGGCTAGGCCCGAGCGGATCTAAAAAAAACAATGGGATTAGAGAAGCCCGCGCAGGAGAGCAGGACCGCGGCTTCGGCAGCTCAGGATCCACCCCTGTGTAAGCTTCGGCAAGCTCCTTGAAATGGCGGCCGCTGCTTCCCCGTACTCACATTCACCAACACACATCAGAATGTCTCACATTTGCTAGTGTGTGGGTGAGTTGTAAATTCCCTAGAAAAAAAGTATTTGAATCCAAATGTGATGATAAAGCCCTATTTCTTTATTTTCAAGCCTGTTTTAGCTGAGACAGATTCCTTAAAAAATGTTTACCCTTCCAATAGAGAAAGATCTCCATGGAGTCTTCTCTAAGGTTCTTGTAACATTCTTTTTCCTAAGGCTGTAGATGTGTGGGTGGAACATGGGAATGAGGATAGTGGGGAAAACAGACACTATTTTGTCCTACTCAGCAGTGTGATAAGAAAGATGCAGCAAATACATGTACATGGCAGCCCCATGGAAAAAGCAGACAAGTACCCTATTTGAGGAGGCAACCACCAATGTTTGCCTCCCCTCCACTTCATTCATCCTGTTAACAGTGAAGAAAATGCTGGTGCAAGGGACACAGGTGATAAAGTGGCAAGGAGCAAAAGGAGGCAGCAAATATAGTTAGTCATCTCATAAGTTAATGTGTCTTTATAGTAGGGCTTCAGAAGTGTTGGAATTTCATAGAAAAAGGTGTTGATTTATGGGGAAATAGAAAGAGAACTTTATGATGACCATTGTGAGTAAGAAATTATTTCTAAAGTCTTCAATTCAGGCTGCTACCACAACCAACAGCAGATCTTACATCTTATAAGGTCAGTGAAAATGGTTGCAGATGGCTACATAGGATCCTATAATATGAGTCCTAGGAAGAAGAACTCAGAACTCAGCCCCTACCAAAGTCAAGTAGGGGAAGTTCTGGGCAGTGTAACCACCAAAGGTAGTGATCTCTGTCCCACTAACGTGTCCATGAGACAGAATTAGTTGTGCAGTTAATACATGAGGGTGTGAAGGTGGGAGTCCACTTGAGAACAAATGATCATATGGTGTTGCTATTATGGAGATCAGAATTATAAGGAGGATGAAAGCAAAGAGATTAGGAGATGCAGGTGCTGCTGCAAAAAGTTGAGATAGACAAATTAATGTTTCCTGGAATTATTACTCTATTCTATACTTCTGACAACAAAGAGAAGTAATATTATGGTGTTTTGGAGCCAGATACCCCAAGAAAATATGTTAATATATTTAATCCATTTCTATGGGTATGCATCCCTTCTAAGTAGGTCTTTTTTTTTTTTTTTTTAAAGACAGAGAGAAGGAAGGAAGGAAGAAAGGGAAACATTTCCAAACATTTTCTTGCTTTATTGTATTTTGTTTTTCCGTTTTTGTTACATGGGCTGGGGCCGGGAATCGAACCGAGGTCCTCCGGCATAGCAGGCAAGCACTTTGCCCGCTGAGCCACCGCGGCCCACCCCCTAAGTAGGTCTTTTGATAATGGTATTTCAAGTAAGAAAGTGTGGCCCACTTCAATCCAGGATGGGTTATAATCCTATTCCTGGAGTCCCTTATAAGTAGTGTGAAATTCAGAAAGAAAGAGGAAAAGTCACAGCAAATAAGAGGCAGGACATTAACAGAATCCATAAAAGAAGGGACAGATAAGAAGATGCTGCCATATGCCTGCCATGGGGCAGAGGGGCAAGGATTGCCAGCAGGTATCCATGGATTTCCACAGTCTTTGGGGAGAAAACATCACCTTGAGGATATTTTCATTTGGATTTTCTTTTAGCTCCAAACCATAAGCTAATAAATTCACATTGTTTAACCTAACACACTTCATGGTATTTGCTTGAGGAGCCCAGGAGACTAAAAGAGATTATGTTTAGGAAAAAAAGAAAATTCTGGTTTTGTTGAAAGAATTAAGGTGTATTCATGTAAAAATAATCATCTGAAATTATTATGTCTCAGATTATCCCCCTTTTAAACTCTCCCTGAAGTTAATTTTAGCTCATATATTGGTTTAAGAAATTAATCTTTGCTTTTGAAACCTAAACATCACCCACATTCATGAAGCTCAAAACTTTCAGTTTCCTGGAAGAACAGCCAGATCATGATTCTATTTTGTTACATCACACCATCATTCATTAAAGGATGATATGCTTGTCTTGCTGACTACTACTTCTTAGAGTTTATACTGAAGCAAGTGTATGTCCTTTGGCTCTTTGACATTAAAGTAATTTTAGCATAAACTCTTTATTCAGCAGAGTCTTACACTAAGGACAATATACATAAAATGATAAAAACAGAACCAGGCTGATTGAATTGTCATAGGGTGGTGGGAAAGTAAGGGAGTGAGGGGCCCAACTTATGTATTTTGCCTCTCTGGGCCTTTAGTTATTCCACATGGGACCGGTTAGATAAAATGTATATTGTGCCAAGGCAGGATAAAAACATTGACTGATTTTACCTAACTTACAACTGATCTTGAGATATTTGTACATTTCGAAAAACTGAGTGCTTACCTTTTGTTTATTAGGTGTTATATTATTAAATGTGTTGATCTCATGCTAGAGAATAAACTATTAGAGCTCTGGCCTCTGAGAAACAATCCTGTTAGTACTGAAAAGTAGGCAACTAAGAGAGAAGTAATGTTTAAAGTAGTGTTATATTTATTTTCTTTCATTTAGAAAAAAATTAATGATTAATAAGATAGTACTCAATAACATGATTAAATGAGAGGAGATCATTGATTAATAAATAAATTTTAATTGAAAACATGTAAACCTACTTAAATAAATCCAGATTATACTGTCTCCCAACAGAGGAATTTAGTCTTTAAACTCAAAGTCGAATTATGTATTTATTTTTAGCTATTTCAGTTAAATAATCTTTTATCACTTTTATGAAAAGGTGATGATTTAGATAAGCATCTACTATTGGCATCCTATAGATTAACACACTCCAATATGGTAGCCACAAGCCACAGGATGGTTATTTATCACCTGAGAAGTGGGGAGGCTCAACTGAAATGCCCTATAAGTAAAAATTGTACTCTGGGTTTCAAAGACTTAGTGTGAGAAAAGAAGGCAACATATCTAAGTGAAAACTTTTATATTGATTGCATGATGAAATTATAGTATTTTGGGTAAATTGTGTTTAACAATATAGATATTAAAATCAATTTCACCTTCTCCTTTAAATTTTTTTAACATAGCTACTGAAATCATTTAAAATTACCTCTGTAATTCCCATCAGATTTCTACTGAACAGCACTGTTCGAGGGGCTTCCCTTTTCCAGAGTGCTGTGACTTCAAATATCATTGTCCAACCAAATCCTGGAGAGATCAACTGTCAACATCCAAAATTAGAAAGAGTTGAACAACAAATTCAGCTGAAATAGCAATTATGAAAAATAAATATTGTTACCTGTATGTGCATTCACCTGCAAACTGTAGTAAGAACACTTTAACAATGGCTGCCTAGTGCTTAGTGACTAACAAGCTTCACGTTTCCTTTCCCCACAACCTTATGCAATACTATACAATTGTTTAATCCATTCTACAGATGAAAGAAAGTTATAATTAAAATGTTTAAGAATCTATTTTAGAGTCTTGTGGCTCTAATTAGTCAGTGGAAGAATAATTGTTTAATTCTGTTTTCCAAGAAGCCATCACTTTATTCATTCCACAAATATTTCCTGAGGCCCACTGAGTAAGTCAAAGATTTAAGCTCTGAAAGGAAAGTACAAAGCATGGTCCCTGCATTCAGGAAGACTAAAATTGTGCAAAGAAACAGTCCTCATTGTATGAACCGTGATAGGTACACATTAAGAATCATCTGGATTACATTTAAGTTTTGACTCCTCCTTAGCCAGATTATGCTATAGAACATGAAAAAGACAGTATACTGTCAGACCAGAAAGATGTAAGCAAGAAAGCTGAAGCCCAGGGGCAAATACAAGATAATTCATACCAGAACTTTTCTGTGCATTTTCTGACAACCATGTCATACAGATGTTTCTATAATTGTGCAAAATAAATTCTTGGACACACTTTTTCACATGAGACATAAATTTAATTTTTACATATTTTTCAGCTTCTTAATTCTTGAAATATTAGTAACTTTACATCAGTGGTTTTTGACATCTATTTTTCTGATGTGAGTCTTTTTCCCTACTCTGTTAAATCACAGAGGAAATAGAAAGCAATCATTAAGCATAAGTCCATGTAATGAATACAGAAAGAAATGCCCGCCAGCCCTGCCCCTTACTAGTTTAATAAGATCACAGTCCTCCAAGAACTCTGCTCATTATTTTGTTATAAATTCAGAAGATGATAGATGGTTAATGTAGACCAAGCACAATAACTTGTATGAGGAATATTAAAGCCCAGTAGGGAGAGATGGACTGACAATTTTCCCTTTCTTGACATAGGTGTCTCCATACATGATTACGGATATTCCAGGCACTGACTCTCACTTGATGAGACCTCATCATTTCCAGAGCAGTCCTCACAAATGTAGAAGGGAAATTTGAGTGACTCTGTAATTCTTCACATTTTAATAACATCTCTCTTTCACTCTCTTAAAATTGACACATGCCCCACATTAAGAAATATTATAGAACAATATAAAAACACTACAGAATATTTGGAAAAGAAAAGACAAATAAATCAGCAGGAATACCCCACATACATTTAATAAGTATTACCACATCTATGCAAAAATTTTAAATTTGATACACTTTCAGTATTGTACCGTTTACAACATTTTAAAGCAGGGAAACTATTAAAATATGGATTCTTTTTTTACTAAGAAATTTGGACGCATATCTATATTTTGTCTTTCTATTAACTTTTTCAGAATGTTTTTTCTGCTCATGAACTTTGTCAAGCTTATACTGGGGATTTCTCAAAAAATCTGCATTTCTTTTTATATAGTAAAGCCACTTTATGGATGTGTAAGATATTAATAGCAATTATTTCCCCCATCTGTTAGATGTGACCAAAGTTTAATAATTAATTAAGTTTTTCTATTTGTTTATTAAAGGTATTTTTTCAGTCTTTAAGCCTCTAAATTTAATTTGTCAAGTCACTCATTATATAGACCTTGATTAATATGCAATTTTTTAGTCTAGTTATAATTTTTAAAGCATGTTAAATTGTGGTAAATCTAGTATCTATTTTGTTCTTTTGTGAGACTATTGGGATTATGTTTAAATCTGTATGGCCAAAATATAATGAATTTGTAATTTCAAATCATGTCAATTAAACACAGTTTCTTATTTTTCAAAAAAAACGAGTTCAACTGTGAATGAGAGATAGGTATGAATGTGCTACTGGGTTATACTATTGCTCTATCTGGGGAAGAGATAATTTGGGGTGAATTTAACTTTGCATTTATTAAATTTTGATATGAGGCATGGATAGATAAAAAGTGATGCCCTGGGTTATTCTTAGTCAGCATTTTAATAGCAGGAGCATTTATCTTCTGGAATACCCCCTGTTCTTTCTAACATTTTTTTCTCTAGTGAGAGTAGCTCCAATAGCATGTAGCCATATATTTTGGTTCTGTTTGCTTGTTTTATATTGTAATTATTTTGCCAAACTCTGCTCTTTGTCAAAGGAGTGGCTAGAAAGAAATTGACCATCTAATTCAGAAGATGTTTGAGATTGAGAAAAGGCTTGGGACAAAACAATGGACAATTAGCATAAGTCAGGGCTTTCCTAGGCAATAATGAAGAAAGTTGACCCTTACTATAAGCCATTCACACTCTGTGTGAAATAATCCATTATGTTTCCTACCCGATAGTGTTTGATATGAAGCATCATCTCTTATTTTTGAATAAAGAATATTTTCTAAAATAAAATCACTCAGAGAATCTTTAAAATGGTATAAAACTTTGATAAAAGCAAAGGGAACCTTCTTCTTCCTGAAATCAGGGCAATGACATACTTGATCATATCCTTCAAGAAAAGCTTCAGTGAGTTCTTCTTTTGTCTAATCCCACCCCTGGGTCACATTCATCCATGATCTTTGGTATATAGTGCTGTGAATGTCACTCAACTTTTGGAATCACAAAACCTGATTTCATAGCCTATCCTTATCAATTACAAGCTTCTGAGAAGCTTTCAAGCCACTCATTCTCTCTTCTAACTGCCTTTCAAGAATTCCTAAGAAATCAATAAGAAAGTATGATACTCTATGAAGTAACTAAGGTGGTAGAATACTACAAAAAATTGACTTAGCTCCTGTTCCTTGATACATGTATATCTCACATAATTGAATATTCTTTTCAGACATTGAGACCTTTCCTGAATCTTTCACTGAGACAAATTTTCTCAGATACATCAACCTCAATATTCTCCAATATTTCCCTGGTTTGAATCAACTTCTCAGTAAATAAATTGAAAATCTGATATTTTAAACACTCTGTAAGTGGGTTACTTAAACTCTTTCAATTTACTTAACATATGCACTACTCTCTGAAATCTTATTATCTGAATGTTAAAAGCAAGTACTTATAGAACAACAAAAATTCTTAAATAACTAAAGCGTTAAACTGAATCACTCAGTGCTTCATTTTTCTACTATGTGTAAGCTGCTGAAAGGCATGAAATCAGCCCTTCCAAACCAAGACCATTTTGTATTCTGAAGTAGAGTAAAGGAATGGAAGCAGAGACAAGAAAAGTAAAGAGAAGGAAGACAAAGTCAGGCTATGGATTTAAATTGTGGACAGAGCAAAAACAAACTGAGGAGCAAGACAACAGAAACATTTACTTGAGATGTTAGAATTGCAATTCAGAGAGCACAGATTCAGGTAGCAAGAAAATTGTGTCCTCTATTAGAGCTTCTTGGCAAGGGTTTTTAAAGAAGAAGATCATGTAAGTTGATCATGATAGATGGATATTTGGGCTCTCAAAATGTCCTTCAGGTTAAATAGTTTGCTAATTTCTTCATCTTGTGGTTTGCTTATGGTGTTCATATTCATAGGGCTTTCAGGAATGTTGTTGTTTGAAGATTTGCATAATTGGTAGTTTGTGATATCTGAATGTAATTTGCATTAGAATAACTTCCTGAATGCTACCATCCCTAATCCATTTTAAATTCCCTAGCCCATAGTAACACTCTTTTATTTAATTCCTTTTCACAAAAGCATGAAGTGGTGCAGGGGATTGACTCTAAAATTACATTTTGGGGCATATGTGTAAAAGCTAGTCACTAACCAGTGTGAGACACTTTAAAATAGGTGAGGATAGACCAAAAGATTGAGGATTTAGAGATAGACTTGCTGGAATTCTTAAATTGCTGATAATGATGGTGTAAAGAAAGATGTCAGCACTTACCTCATGCAGGCTGATAAGGTCAAAAACAAAAGGACTGAAGTAGGAGAGCTTGCACTATAGTAGTCTGATATTCCTCTCATTTGAAAGGAGAATTGATATAAGAATACCATTGAATCATATTTTAAAGCATATAAGTAACAGCACAATTACAATATAAAGTCAAAAAACAGTACAGAATCTCATCAAAGTCAGTTATAGGTGTGGTCTCTCCTAGGGCAAAATTCTCGTTTGGCTGTGATCTTGCTAAATCCAATACATGTCATTTTATTCTGATATATAAAGGAGAAACAGTCATAGGATACATCTCCCATTGTCACAAAGATAATTTTAAAGAAAAACAAAAGTCACTGGATAGAATTAGTCCCCGAAATCCTACAGCATGAACTCCATTGGATTTCAAAGTCTGAGAGTCATTTATCATTGGGGCTTTTGAAAGTGGAAGTCCCACACTTTCCAAAGGCCTATGCAGTGTCCCTTCTCTCTGGAACTTCTGGGGTGAGGTTGCAACCCTTGGGATCATTGGGAAACCATCTTTTTCTTGGCTCTACCCTCTCCCAGCATGGGGCAGCATTCAGGCTCTCTGCCATCTCTGGGGCACATGAAAAACTCCCTCAAAATAATGTGGTGATCAACAGACTCCATCCAATCCCAAGGAATTTGGTCCACCCTCAGCCTTCCAGGAAAACTCACCCTTTCCATGTGGATAGGTTGCTTTGCTCTCCTTTTCACTCTCCTGGGCCAAGATTTGTTGGCCTCAGACCTTAATGTGGAAGGTACTGAATTTGAAGACATTTTTCCTTCAATCTGTCCCTTTTCTGTCTCTTTTAGTCCAGACTGGAAGTGGTTACATTTATATAAATCTCATAAAAATTAATTTTACATGTAGGACACAGGTATTAAAGCCATGGACAATTTGACTTTCCACAAATCCTTTCCAGATAAATCCATTTCCAATCCTAACTTTACCTGAAATTGTTGACAAGATTTACTTTTGGTTAAATCTTCATGTTGGGAACTAATCTCTGGCATCTCATTTTCTGAAATCCCAGAAATTTCCAGACCATTTGTTTCTCGTTTCTTTGTCAGCATATGTTCAGTTCTCAACTTATTTCTTTACTGTTGCATTCTACTATAGGCTTCAAGAAGAAACCAGGCTGCATTTTCTACATTTCATTTGGAAATCTCTTCTGCTAAATATTCAAGTCCATCATTCTTAAGTTCTGCCTTTCATCTAATACCAGTAGTTAGTTTTGCCAAATCCTCTACCACTGAAAATAAGGGTGACGTTTCTTCTAGTTTCAATGGAACATTCACCATTTATGTATAAAGCCTCATCAGAGGTATCTTTAGAGTCTAGATTTCTATCAACAATCTATTCAAAGCAATTCAGACATTATCAAACTCCTCACAAGTCTTTGAGGATCTTCCACTTATTCATCTAAAAGGCTTTCCAAAATGTTTGTTATTTGCAAGCCACATCATCCCACTTTTCTGGGACCAAAATTTGATTGTTAAGTGATGCCAGAATGCAATATACTAGAAATGGAATGACTTTTAAAAAGGCAATTTATTATGTTACAAGTTCACAGTTCTAAAGTCATAGAAATGTCCAAACTAAGTCATACAGGGAAAGATACCTTGACTTAAGAAGGGCCAAAATCTGTCACATGGGAAGACATGTGGCTTGTATCTATTTGTCATTGTTCCCAGTTCCACTACTTCCAGCTTCTGTTGGCAATGGTTTCCTCTATAAGCATCTGTGACCCTTCACTTAGCTGCTTCATGACACATCTCTGGGTTATGTCTTGCTTAGCATCTCATGGGAAAGCATGTGGTAACATCTACTGAGCTAAGCATCTCCAAACACCCATGTCTCTGGAAGTCTGCTCCCTCTGTCAAAATTCTAAATGTCTGCATTTCTGTCAACTCTGAAGCTTGATTGTTTTCCAAGCATATTAGCATCCTCCTAAATGTTTCCTTTTTGAAGGGCTCCAGTAAACTAATCAAGACCCACCTTGAATGGGTCTCCATTCTATCTCCATCTAATCAAAAGGTCATACTCACAATTGGGTGTCACATCTTCATGAAAATAATCAAACCAAAAGGTCACACCCACAATTGATTTGGTCAATCTTCATAGAAACAAAATGTTTCCACCCAGAACAATAGGTCTGGACCCCAAAAATCGGATCCAGATGGATTGATATTGGAAAATACTCAATTGCAAATCTTTCCTTGAGAAGTATGATCCAGGTAGCTGGACTGAAGGGAGAGTGAAGGCTAATACATTTCAGTTAAATTTATTATCTGCTTTATCATAATGGAATCATGGTGATACGGATCTAAACTTTTAGAATTTATACTGTTCATAGGTCATGTTGCTTATTATTCTTTAATACAGTTGAAAACAATCAGAACACTTCTGGAATAATTCTGATTTATACAGGCATTCACTTTAGATTGATGTATTAGATATACAGTGAAACAAGAGGCAGAGTCAGATGAACTGAATTCTTCTCTTCCCATGACATTAAATAGTGCTGGACACCAGGCCCTGTCTCATAGGTCTCTGTGTCTCTGTTTCTTTTTATATTAAATTCAGAAAACAAAACATTTGGAGCTGCTCTAAATATCAAACAAGTTAAAATGTGGTATGCAATGTAAAGAAAAATTATACATTTACAAGCATAACTCATTTTATTGCGCTTCATTTAATTGCATTACACAGATACTGCATTTTGTAAAAATTGAAGGTCTATGGGAACTCTATCATTTATTGTCATCATATTTCCAAAAGCATGTTCTCACTTCGTATCTCTTTATGATATTTTAGCAATTCTTGCAAAATTTCAAATTTTCCACTATTATTATATCAGTTATTAAATCAGTGATTTTTGATGTTATGTTTGTAATTGCTTTCAGGTATCACAGATTGCACCCATATCATGATAAATCTAATTGATAAATGTGTGTGTTTTGACCACTCCAATGACCAGTCCTTCCCCTATCTGCCTCTCATCAGATGTCCCTTTACCCTGAGATTCAACAATATTGAAATTGGGCCAATTAATAAACCTACAATTGCTTCTACATCTTTAATTGAGAAGAAGATTTACAACTCTTATTTTTTTATTTAAATCAAAAGCTATAAATGATTAATCTTTTGATAAAGGCATGTCAAAAGTTGAGATAGGCCAAAACTACACCTCTTGTTTAGTGAAGCTTTGAATTAAAAGTAAAAGTTTGTGAAGGAAATGAAAATTGCTACTCCAGTGAACATACAAATGACATAAAAGCAAAACAGCTTCATTGTTAATGTGGAGAATCTTTAAATGGCTTGGATAGATCATACCAACCACAATTTCCCTTAAGCCAAAACCTAATCGAGAGAAGTGTCCTGGTTCTCATAAATTCTATGAAGGCTGAGAGGTGAGGAAGCTCTGCTTCAACATCCATCATACTATGGTTAAGTTGCTTACTTCAACATTGACCTTTGGCATAGTTAATACACAACTTCATATCCTTGGGCCACAAATTCCCTCAGAACTGAATCTTGGATTTTTGCTTACCACTCACACCACCCACATACTTCAATCAAAACTCACAGCTAATTCCCCATGGCTTTGAGTCCCAGTCCCATACCCTATACAGAGTTATTGGCTTAAATGAACCCAATATTGCCTTCACAGAAAATCCACTAACTTCCACCCCTGAGTGACAATAAAGGTACTAACCTATGAGACCTGTTGCTCTGACTGTGTTCTTCCCACCTGCTGGTTGAGCCTTCTGAGCTGATTCTCCTTCTTGTTAAATCTTCATGGGATCCATTTCTGAGACCTTTGAGTTACAAGCTATCTTTTTTAATGAAGTATAATCTCAGTTTCCCATTGTGTAGCAGCTCACTTCCAACTGGACCCAAATATAAAATCAAACATTACTAATTGGAAGCAGAATCATGTTGTTATTTTTCAGAAATAACAATATTTTGGTCTGTATTGGAATAACACTAGCCTTATCATCAACATGAAGAGAACAGATATCATTAAAAAAGTATTCACCTCACATAGGAGTATGTTAGGGCCTTTGACTTAGTTAGGTATACAGAAAACATTCCTCTTTTAAGACTTTTGACATTTGTTATGTAGGTGCATTTGCACATATGTATGAAAGTATGTGTTTTCTAAATATTTCTCATTAAATTTATTCTTAAATATATTACTGTTTACTTGCCTCTGACATTTTTATTTTTCAATATTTACTTCCAGGAAACTGGAAAGCTATTATTTTTAAAATATTAATATATCTTTTAAACTTTCCAACCTTCAAATTCTACTAGTAAATAATTTTGCAGAGGTTCACTTTCTATTCATTTTATGAGTGTTCTAGTTTGCAAACTGCTTTTGATATATGAAAAATGGAAAAGCTTGTGAAAACAGGAATTTAATAATTTGCTAGTTTACAGTTTTAAGGCCATGAAAATGTCCAAATTAAAGCAAGTTTATAAAATTTCTGAATTAAAGCACCAACAAGAGGTTACCTTGACTCAAGAGAGGTTAGTGAAGTTCAAGTAGAAAGACACATGTCAAACATAGTGACATCTTCTAACATTCACTCAAGGCTTCTTGTTTCATGAAGCTCACCCAGAGATGTTCTCCTTCTTCATATACAGAGGTTGCTGTGTGTGTGGACTCTTGTGGTTCTTGTTACTGTCATGACTTTTGAAAAATGCTTCATCTCTTAAAGGAGTCTGGTAAACTAATCAAGACCCACCTGGAATGGGTGGCATCACATTTCCCTGTAATCTAAGGTTAATACCCACAACTGAGTGACCCACATCTCTGTGGAGATAATCTGATCAAGTTTCCAGCCTACAGTGCTGAATAGGGATTAAAAGAAGCTGCCACTAAAAGATTGTATCAGGATTTAAAAAATGGCTTTCCTAGGGTACATTATCCTTTCAAACCAGCACCAACATAATCAAATATACAAAAATAAACATCTTATGCCTTTCATTCATAATTTTGTGATTGATCTTTTTTTCTTATACTACCTAACATTTATAAAACTATTTGAACCAGTATGGTTAGAAATAGGCCTTAGTAACTTGAAATTCTCTTTCAATGATAATGCATATATTCATTCATCTTTATGTTTTGATCTTTCTTTAGAGTAAAATAGACACAGTGTACCATGCTAGTTAGGGAATTATCCTCTTGTAACTGATCATCATTTAAGATTTTCTATTAACAATGATTGCTGAATTTAATTTCTTGATAACCATTTTTTACAACTGTGTATTTGTGTGTGTGCATGATTCTGAGTTTCATAAACCACATAATGGTTTCATTTATTTTTCCAAAAACTCTGTGTTACTCACTAGCAAGTATGGGATTCAGTAGATATCCATCCTTGAAGAAGAAGGAGTCCTGAGTTCTATGCCAACACTACTGATGACATGGTCTCATTCTGTATGGAAGTAAATTCTCCCTGGGAATCTTTCCTCACTTCTACAATGATGAACTGGAACTTAAAAGGGTACACATGGCCATCCTCAATAATGGGATTTTATCACTTTTCCCATAGAGACTGAATGTGGCTTCAGTAAAATTCTTGACACAGATGTTTAGGAACACTTTGGCCATCACTGAAATGACTCATGCCATGAGGTCCATGTATCCAACATTAACAAGATTATTCCTAGGACTATGTGTTGCCTGGAATTCTCCTCTTCTATGAAATCATGAAGTTAGAATGGTAAATAGCTTTAGTAATCATCTTAATTTGCTTAAACTTCCATTTTTACTCAGGAAACTACACAGAAGAAACAAAAGACAACTGATTCAATCTAACACCCCAACAGTCCTTTGCAGTGCTAATTAATTCCCCTGACTCCATGGAAAAGGAAGAACTATAATAAACAATTCACACTGATAATAGACATTCTTATTTTCACCAGATAAACCCATTTTTACATGAGCGCCATTGACAAACAATCCTTGCAAATTTATGGCCCGTGACCCAAGGACATCCTTCCCAGGAAAACTCACACAGTTCAGTTCCACCTTGCCCCTCCTTCCCCCACCTCCATCTATTTCTTTGTTCTAAGTAGCTATATAAACTGTTTTTCCCATTACTTTCCTGTGAGAAGTAGCTTCCTTTTAGGTCTGTTCCCACACATGTCACTTAGTGCAATAAACTTATTCTACAGCTTTGTTTCCAGAGACTGTTTTTAATTTAACAGAAGTTTCCTAAATTTTCACGTGGGCATCACTTATGGAGTATCAGCTATGCATTGGGCCCTTGTATGAGTCCTGGAAGACATGAGGCTTCATGTGCTTCCATGGTTCCCAGTCTACCTGCCATCAGTTTATAGCTATGATTGTTTGAACTATATAATAATTTTAGGAGATAATGCTTGCAATGAATTATAAATTGTCCTCTGAAAAGAATGTCATTACATTCCATGATGGTTCACTTCTTTTATTAACTTGGCCATGAGATGGTGCCCAGTGGTCTGCTCAAGCAAACGCTGGCCTAACTGTGAAGACATTTCAAGGACTTAAATAATCAGTAAATTGATTGCCTTTATAATAAACTAAGGGAATGTTTCCACAGGAAAGACATTTAATCCAATCAGTTGAAGTCTTTTAAGAGAGATGTCAGCAGTCAGAAGAAATAATTTTCATATCTATACCAGCCAACCAGCCAGCATTTCCTAGAAAGTTCATTGAAACCTTCATCAGAGTTGCTAGCTTGCAGCCTGCAATATGGAGTTTGGACTCAGGCATCCCAACAGTTGTGTGAAACATTTTGAGAAAATCTCATATTTAAAGAAGTCTCATGCTGGTTCTGTTTCTCTAGAAAACCCTGACAATGCAGCTTTGGTACCAGGAGTGGCTCTTGAAAAATGGAATCTTAAAAATAGGGCTTCGCATTTGGTTTTATACTCTTAGATTCAAAGGCAATAATGTCTCTATTTCCAATAATCAAGTTGTCATTGACAGTCCATGATGTGAAATGGCATAGAGATACACAAAATATCACCATTTGATTCTGCTAACCATATGCTTATATGAGGTTAATCTCTAAGTATCAGGGTTTTTGATACCATAACAGATTTTTGTGGAGTTTAAGGTTATAATGATATTCCAGGGTCATTTACACATTGATGTTCATAGCAGCATTATTCACAATCACCAAAAGATGGAAACAAACCAAATACCCTTCAATAGATGAGTGGATCAACAAAAGTGGAATATACATATGATGGAATATTATGCAGAGAGACAAATGACTTCCTGAAGCACATTACGAGATGGATGAGCCTTGAGGCTATAATGCTGAGTGAAATTAGCAGACACCAAAGGATAGATGCTGTATGATTCATTTTTATGACTAACATAATGGTATAATCAAAGGCTTATAATACAGAATATGGGGAGCTTAGAGAGGCAAAGAACCTAGAGGTGGATGAACAATTATTTAATGAGGTTGAACTCCAATGTATGGGAAGAGATAGGAGTGAAGGTGATTCTCTAGTGGGTCTATTAGTAATATTATCACATTGAAGGTGAACTAGATTGGAAGTGGTTGTATAGACCTATATGTCCCACAGGTTCACACTAGAATCATGAATTAGTTCTCACAAGAATTACTTCAAAGATTTGATTCTTGTTATAAAGAGTGTTTAAGCCCAGGGTACAGGGGGAAAACTGCCATTGCATGATACAAGCTATGTTCAAAAGGCAACCATCAGCACTACCACAGCAGTAGCAGAGGAAAATAATGGAGAAGAGGAGGTTTATATTTCCTATTTGGTAAGGGTGTGTTTATTGGTGTTCTTTCTCTTGGGAACAATGAAATTATCTAAAATTGAGAATGTTGATGAACTGTAGACTTTGGGCCTTCTACATGATGCCTAATGAATGCAGGTGGCTGAAGGATGTAGTGACAGAGAAGTAGATTGGTGAATGATGGTGCATACTTATGAATGAAGGTTGTGCTGCTACAAAAAGGAACAAAGTTGTGAGGCATGCAACAATGTAAGTGAACATGTGGGACATTTGGTGAGACAAAATAAGCCAGAAACAAAAGAACAACAATGGTATGGTCACTTTTAGGAAATGTTTATAAGAAAACAGGGAACTAGATTGTAAGCTTTTAGAGCAGACACATCAAGTCGAGAGTGGTGATTATTATTTCTGGACTTTGAGAAGCTCTTATTTAGAGATAAGAATGAAGCTGAACAGGTTGGGGTTGAAGTAATTCAGAACACAGGGGTAAGAAAGACAGTGTCTATATTTTAGAACCACACATACTCTTTGAGACCAATGGAAGAAAAGTTTATTTGATCTGGAACTGAAATTTTCTGTAGTTCACAATCTAATTCAACCGATCTGCATATCTCATTTGGACAATTGAAACACAGGGAGCACAGAATAAAAAAAGAGGTCCTTTAATTATGTACAGATTATTGTATTTCCTGGAAACATCATAGAGTATAGTAAGCAGATAATCAAAAAGTAGCAGCAATGTCCCCTGAGGGAGAGGAGAAAGAATATGGAACTATTAAAACTTACCATCAGGGAATCCCCTGATAATTTGTGAAACTTTAGGGACACCCAAATCAATAGGCCATGCCCTTGATCTTGAGGCTTACTCTTGTGAAGCTTCTGTAGGTAGCAGAGAAGTTTAACCTATCTATAGGCATGCTTAAGAGTTACTTCTGGAGGACCTCTGTTGCTGTTCAGAAGTTGCCTCAGTCTCTCTAAGCCAAACTCTGCAAGTGAAATCATTGCCCTCCCCCACCCCCACATGGGACAAGACATCCAGGGGTGAAAATCTCCCTGGTGATGTGGGAGATGACTTCCACAGATGAATCCAGACCTTGCACCATGGAATAAACAATCCCATACTGATCAAAAGGGGGAAAGGAAGTGTATTTAATAAAGTATCAGTGGCAAAGAGAGTCCAGATAGAGCTGAGAGACTACTCTGGGGGTTGCTGTTATACAAGCTTCAGTTAGAACTTGCTACCTAGCATAACCTGCCCACCCGCAACCAGGACCATTCCACCCAATCCTAAAGAAGACCTAGGACAATATATAAGATTCCACAGGAGTTTCAGGCACTAAAGTAACTTCCCAAGAAAGCTACAATCTCCAGATGTGTCCCTGCTCCAGATAGTCCTGAAACCTACCCAGCCTCTCCAGAACATTAGATAATTCCATCTCCCTACCCCATATTGTGACAGACCCTTCCAATATGAAAAATTTAGAATTGTCAAAGCCCAAACACCCCTAAATAAAGGTATGGAAAGATAAAACATGATGGTGGAGCCATGCATAAATGCTAGGATTTAACAAATGAATATAAGTGCTGAATCATTAAATTGATATCATTTTTAGTCTCCGTTATTTTAGAGCAGCTAGAAGTAAAAACCTGGAATTGTGGAATTGTAACCCATGACAAAATCCAAAATATTTTCTACAACTAATTGTGGTGTGTGTTTTGAAATTTATAGCTTGTTTGTATATATGCTATTTTTCACAAAAAAGGAAGGAAAAAAGCCAATGTGATGATAAAAAAATATTTAAGCCCTATAGCATCCTATATTCCGGAGCAGCTAGACAGAAAAATCTGAGAGAATCATATAGTGGCCCGTGAGAAAGTCTGGGATCTGTCCTAAAACCACTTATTGAAAAGTGATTTGAAAACTATTGCTTTTTTATTTCTTTGCTTTGTATATATGTTATACCATACAGTAAAAAAAAGTTTAAAAAAATGAGTTGAGTGAAGGAGTCATGGTTCAAGGACATATAATAAAAAAATTATATATATATATATATATGTATTCTATGGTTATGGTAGATTAGACTTTAGGGTACGCACTGATGTACATTCATTTTAAAAAGTTAAGAAGTATGAAGATAGAAATAAACAAGCTAATGCAATAGAAATGTGCAATCATTCTTCAGTGAAGAGAAGAAAAATGCATATGAAAGTAGACCCTGAAATGGTGGAGATTTGTGCCTTGGAATAAAGAAAGTTTGATAAGGTAAATCTTCTGGTTTTCTACTATATATCACAATCCAAGCTTCATTTTACCTTCTGCCCCTGAAAAAGTTCATCTGTTAAGTACACAGAAACTGGTCATAAGCTGTCAAGCCCCTCATTAGTCATAAAACACTATGCAACTCACTCCTCAAGTTCCTCAGTTTGCATGATAGTCCCTTCTTCAGTATCATTGTCAAAATTAGGAGAAATAATCTTAGGCCTCATAACAGCATCGTGCATTTCATGATGTTATTGAAGAGTTAGCTATAATCTTTAATAGATCCCTCTCTTTGCAAAAAGGTGTTTCTCCACGTTTGGTAACAGTGGGCAGAAAGCAGTCTCCAGAAGGGGAGGAACTGATTTAACTTCTGAATTCAAACTCCTGAGTATATTACACTGGGTTTAGTGATCTTATGGCCTTACCTAACCCGTACATAGAGCAGGCATCATAAGAAATGTTGTATAACAATATTGTGAAAGTATTAATTGCCCAGCCCCCCACTACCACACACAGAAACTCAAGAATTGGTCCAGTTCTCCATCTGCAGACTAAAAGCACTAATACATGCACAGTATATTTCATAATATTTTTAAAAAATTAAATAAAATAAAGATGTTTACAATCATCCAATGTCCATTTCAATATGAAATAACCATTATTTGTACTTAGCCTTGTCTTGATTCAAAATAATATTACCCCATCTTTCTTAGAAATGTGTCTAGAAGGGCAGTCACATCACTGGTTCTAATCTGCCTTCATTTAGTTCCCATACAGGTAAGGTGATGTCCAGAGTTGTCATTTTAACTATGTTCATACATATTTCCTGATGGCACATTTTAAAGTTTGTTGTATAATCCATTAAAATTCCTTGCCATTTAAGTTAAACACATTGGAAATTCAGAGAATGAAAAATTTAAATAACATCAACAGACTTATCTAATACCAGCTTTGTTCTCATATTTAAATTTTCAATCAGTATGGATAAAGCATCTTTTTGCCCCACTAGCATGAGCAAATGCCTACTTGTGGGATTTGCCTTTTGCTTGCAAAAGAAAAAGAATATCCAAAAGTATGCTATCAAAGCCAATGGTGTCAGTTGTGGCTCCTTGCCCTCATATGCACTTGTGGCAGTGTAAGCACTCCTGTTTGGGCCTAGCTGTGATGAGGGGCTTGCTCCAGACCCTGGAAATCTGCTCTCAGGGAAGCCAGGTGCTGCCTCTAGAGAGTTGAAACTAAGGCCTGGGTGTCTGCTCCACATGGGAGGTGGAGCGAATGACCTGTCAAGAGGTGAGAAGCTTCTACAACCACACTCACCAGCGTTTGTTAACATGGCAGCAGTCTTGAAGACAGCATCCACATTTCTAGTGTGGATTCCTTGTGCCAGATAGAGCAGAACTGACATTCTTCTTAAAGAATTGTGGTTGGTTTTTTGACCTGTGTTGTGACACCTTGAAGGAGTCACTTAAAGAGTTTATCTTTATTTCATGTGACTTGGAACTCTCTCAAGAGAGAGTTGATTGCCTGAGAGGCATTTTTCAAAAATATCTAAAAGCAAGTATATTAGCCACTGTCACGTGGGGCAATGAATAACAGTTGAAGCAAACAGTAAGCACCAAAATGTCTAGGAAGAAAGGTTAGGGATTTAAACACTCTGAAGGATAAGTGCTTTCAAAAGCTTCCCACTAATTACTATGAATTTAAAAGGTTTATGCATGCCCAGAGTGGAGCACATTGTAATGAAATAGCTGTGTAGAAGCAAAGTTCTGTTAATATAAGGTTTAAATTCCTCCTCTGTATGAAGACCCCACTGGGGGTCATCTTGCTGTCCCTCATCATGGGTCACCTGGTCATTGGTAGACCTGATGTCCTACAGAAAATGAACACAAATTTTATTAGCACTTGTTCCCTGAGGGAGATTAGTCCCCATGTCATTATTAACCTTAACACCTGACAGCTGCACACTACAGCCTCTTTATCATCTATGGAAAATTTCTATTAATTAATATCAGTACTATGGTTTGGCATCACATTATTGAATGAGGATTCATATGATGTGGTTCTGAGGTTCCTATTTGTTTGGTGCTTGGGAGAGGCAGTAATTTTCTTTGAATATCACTTTTCCTATCTCTCATGGAACTAACTGCTCAATACCTTGTATGACTTTGTAAGGATCAGAATCAAAGCCAGATAATGCCATTGACCTTGCATTGAAAACTGGTGGTTATTTTCTCCATATCTCTTCCCTGAATTAAGAAGTGTTTGACATATTGTGGCATGTTATGTTTGATATTTTAATCAGTGAACTTTTGTCAATTTTCTTATAATTTATAATTGCCATTCTCAAGCACATTATTCATGGTTCTCTAGAGAAATAGAATCAGCAGGAAATATCTGTAGATATAAAATTTATAAAAGTGTCTCACGTAATCATGGGAACATAGATTCCAAAATATGTAGGGACAGGCTGTGAAGCTGACAACTCTGATGGAGGGTATCAATGAACTCCACAGGATAGGCTTGCCAGCCAAAGCAGGAGAGCAGCCTGTCTTTTCTGAATGCTCCTTAAAAGACTTCCAGTGATTCAGTGATTAAAGTGAGGGCATTGATTGGAAATGAGTGGGACACTGAAAAATGGGATGGCAACATATGGATTGATATTGATGTCAGTGGCGAGGTTGAAACCCTAAGGTAATGCTTATCCTTCTATAGATAACACTGTAATAGTCTGCCCTGAGAGCATAGCTGCACACCTCCAGCTTACATTGAGGAGTTGGCCACCCAAGTCCACCTGAAGGAATTACCCATAGAGTGATTAATCCTGTTTTACCAGATGAAACTTCAAATTGAATCCCTGAAGCAAAGGGCTTAGAAGATACTTCTAATTTTCTTAATGGCCCATCCCCACCAACCCTCATTTCTTTCAGACCTATTACTAGACTAAAGTCCCAATAGGTCCCTAAAGGTGAGGTACAAAGTATCACACGTAAGGAGGTACATTATACTCCCAAAGAACTGTGTGAGTTTTCTAATTTATACAGACCGAAAACAAGGAATATGTGTGGCAATGGATTTTAAGGGTGTAGGATAATGGTGGGAGAAATATAAGCCTGGATCAGGCTGAATTTATTGATATGAACCTACTAAGCAGAGATTCTGCATTCAATGTTATAGCTTGAGTGGTTAAAAAGGCATTAACAGCTTGTTTGGATGCTTGGCTGAAACACGAATCAAGAGGTGGCCAACATTATCTGAGATTGAAATGCCAGAACTGCCCTGGTATAATGTAGATGAAGGGATCCAGAAGTTTAGAGATATTGGAATGTTAGAGTGGATTCATCATGCAAAACCTGCTCTTACACACCAGGAATATCCAGAGGATGCACCTGTGGTAGTTAGATTCAGGTGTCAACTTGGCCAGGTGAATGTGCCTCACTCTAGTGCTATGTACAGGATCAAATGGTATGTGAATTTCATCTGTTGCTGATTACATCTGCAGTTAGCTAGGAGGCATGCCTGCTGCAATGAATGATATCTGATTTAACTGGCTTGTGATTAAATGAGAGTGCTCAGCATAGCAGAGCCCAAGCAGCTCAGTATACCTCATCTCAGCACTCACAGATCAGCCCAAGCCTTTGGATATGTAGAAAGGAATCACCCCAGGGAAATTTGTTGAAACCCAGAGTCCTGGAGAGAAGGCCAATGGAGGTTGCCCTGTGCCATCTCAGGTAAGAAAGAACCTCAGCTAACTAGCTGTCTTTCCTCTGAAAAACTATAAGTTAACTAAATAAATCACCTCTTATTGAAAGCCAATCCATCTCCAGTGTGTTGCATTCCAGCAGCTAGGAAATTAGAACAGCATCTCTTAACAGAACAGTGAGAAATATATTTGTGAGACTAGTATCATCCCTGAGGAGCTCTGTAGGTGTCCTTCCTGTAGGTCAGATATTACTGTAGGAACTGATGTCACTGAGCTGGAATCCTTAAACACAGTGGGGATAACTGTATCCCAAGTTGGCAGAAGCCAACTGGCAGCACTTAATTGCCAAATACACGATGTGAGTGGCTATTATAATAGATAGCAAACTCAAAGCAGGAGTCAAAATAATCTGACTCACAGAGATTTGTGGCATTGGATAGTAAATCGTGGGGTACTGAGAAATACAATAGATGAACAGTCAAATAAGTTCTTGTTTGAGCTATATAAACAAAAGAGTTCTAGGTCAAGTGAACAGAAGTCTACACAGAGCCATGGCCCCTTAACCAATTTGCAGACTTGAGACAGCTTACAGACTCAGAGCCCCTTGGATAAAGGGGAGGCCAAGTCCCTTTGGGAGAGAAGCCTGTTACACTGTCACAAATTTATACTGTTAATTTTCCTCCAAGCCTTCCCCAAGGAGACTGATGGCTTTTTACCAGGGTAACTGCACATTGCAGAAAAGGAAATGATCAGATATTTTGGGGATTATTCAACACTGGTTCAGATGTGACATTAATTCCAGGGGACACAAAACATCACTCTACTCCAACAATCAGAGTGGAGGTTTATGTAGGTCAGGTGATAGAGGGATATTTAACCCAGGTCTGTCTCACAGTGGATCCAGTGGATCCCATTCTGTAGGTATTTCCCCAGTTCCAGAATTGCAATAGACATACTATGCAACTGGAAGAATCCCCACATTGGCTCTCTAACTCATGCAGTGAGGTCTATTATGGTGTGAAAGGCCAAGTGGAAGCCACTAGAACTGCCCCTACCTAGCGAAATATTAAATCAGAAGCAATACCAGATTCCTGGAGGGATTGCAGAGATTACTGCCACTCTTAAGGACTTGAAGGATGCAGGGGTGGTACAACCCCAATCAACTCTCCTATTTGGCCTGTGCTGAAAACAGATGGGTCTTGGACAATGATAGTGAATTATCATAAGCTCAACCAGGTGGTAACACCAATCACAGCTGCTGTTCTGGGTGCAGTATCATTGCTTGAGCAAATCAGTATATCCCCTGGTACCTGGTATATAGCTAGTGATCTGGCAATGCTTTTTTCTCAATAGCTGTTAGTAAGAACCACCAGAAACAATTTTCTTTCAGCTGACATGATCAGCAATTTTCTTTCACTGCCATACTTACATGGTGGATAAATTCACCAACTGTATGTCATAATCTTGTCCACAGGGAACTTGATTATTTCTCCCTCCCACAACACATCACATTGGTCCATTATATTGATGATATCATGTTGATTGGACCAAGTGAGGAAGAATCAGTAGCTACTCTAGATTTATTGGTAAGGCACTTATGTGTAAGAGGATGGGAGATAAATCCAGGAAAAATACAGGGGCTTTCGACCTCAGTGAAATTTCTAGGTGTCCAGTGGTGTGGGGCATGTCAAGATATCCCTTCTAAGGTTAAGGATAAGTTGCTGTATCTGGCCCCTCCTATGACCAAAAAAAAAAAAAAAAAAAAAGAGGAACAATGCCTAGTTGCTCTCTTTGGATTTTGGCAACAACATATTCCTCATTTGTGTGTACTACTCCAGCCTATTAATCAAGTGACCAGAAAAGCTGCCAATTTTGAGTAAGGACCTGAACAAGAGGAGGCTCTGTACAAGCTGTGCTGCTAATTGAGACATATGATCCAACAGATCCAATGTGCTGGAAGTGTCAGTGACAAATAGAGATGCTGTTTGGAGGCTTTGGCAGGCCCCTATAGGAGAATCACAATCCAGACCCTTAGGATTTTGGAGCAAAGGCTTACCATCTGCTGCAGATAACTACTCTCCTTTTGAGAAACAGCTTTTGGCCTGCTACTGGGACTTAGTAGAGACTGAGCTCTTAACCATGGGCCACCAAGTTACCATGAGACCTGAGTTGCCTATCATGAGTTGGGTGTTGTCTGACCCACCAAGCCATAAAGTTGGGCGTGCACAGCAGCACTCTATTGTAAAGTGGAAATGGTATATACGAGATAGAGCCAGAGCAGGTCCTGAAGGCACAAGTAAGTTACATGAAGAAGTGGTCCAAACTAACTCCTGACCATTACCTTCTCTTTCCCAGACCAGAGTCATGGTCTTTTGGGTAGTACCTTACAGTGAATTGACTGAGGAAGAAACTCCTGTCATTGCCCAATGGGCTCATGAGCAAAGTGGTCATGGTGGTGGGGATGGAGATTACGCATGAGCTCAGCAACATGGACTTCCACTCACCAAGGCTGACCTGGCTACAGCCACTGCTGTACCCAATCTGCCAGCAACAGAGACCCACACTCAGCCCCCAATATGGCACCATTCTCCGAGGTGACCAGCCAGCTACATGGTGGCAGGTTGATTACATTGGACCACTCCCTTCATGGAAGGGGCAGCGATTTGTTCTAACTGGAATAGACACATACACTGGATATGGGTTTGCTTTCCCTGCCTGCAGTACTTCTGCCAAAACTACCATTCATGGATTTACAGATTACCTCATCCAGTGTCATGGTTTTCCACACAGTATTGCTTCTGATCAAGGAACACACTTCACAGAAAATGAAGTGTGGGAATGAGCACATATTCATGGAATTCTCTGGTCTCACCATGTTCCCCATCACCCAGAAGCAGCTGGATTGATAGAATGGTGGAATGGCCGTTTGAAAACTCAATTACAATGCCAACTGGATGGCAATTATTTGAAGGTCTGTGGTAATGTTCTCCAGGAAGCTGTGTATGCTCTGAATCAGTCTCTGCTATATTATGCTGTTTCTCCCATACCCAGGATCCATATGTCCAAGAAACAAGGGATAAAAATGGGAGTGGCACCACTCAGTATTACCCCTAGTGATCCACGAGGAAAATTTTTGCTTCCTGTCACTGTGAATTTGAACTCTGCTGGTCAACAAGTTTTAGTTTGAAAAGGGAAAATGCTTCCACCAAGAGAAACAACAATGATTCCATTGAACTGGAATCTTAGGCTGCCACCTGGTCACTTTGGGCTACTCATGCCCCTGGATCAACAAGCCAAGAAGGGGATTACATTACTGACTGGCATGATTGACCCTGACTATCAGGGGGAAATAGGACTGCAA
This sequence comes from Tamandua tetradactyla, assembly GCF_023851605.1. Classification (NCBI taxonomy): domain Eukaryota; kingdom Metazoa; phylum Chordata; class Mammalia; order Pilosa; family Myrmecophagidae; genus Tamandua; species Tamandua tetradactyla. Next base: position 86,897,864 of record NC_135330.1, read on the forward strand.
TTACACAATGAATGTAAAGAGTTTCCTGTAATATAGGAGAATCCCTAAGGCATATTTTAGTACTCCCATGCCCTGTGATTAAAATCCATGGAAAATTGCAACAACCCAATCCAGGCAAGACTACCATTGCTTCTGAAACTTCAGGAATGAAGGTTTGGGTCTCCCCCACCCCCAGGCAAAGAACCACGGCCAGCTGAAGTGCTTGCTGAGGGTAAAGTGTACATGGAATGGGTAGTGAAGAAGGTAGTGATAAATATAAACTATGACCATGTGATCCATTACAGAAATAAAGGTTATAATGCTTTTTGTTCATGTTACACTATTTAAGTTGTAAGGTACAAAGTTTAAGAATAAATATTACCCAAGGACTTGTATCTTATTCTGTGGAGATTTAATGTGTTTCTGGTTATATGCAAAACAGTTGAGTATTGTCAAAATACTCAACTTGAGGTTGAGGTATTTTGAGGTGAGGGGAAAATGTGCCTCTTATTGCTTTCTATTTAGAAATTAGGTATGGTTTTAGGGGATGTGTATAGTTGCCAAGTTGACAAGGTGTGTACAGTCATGGTCAGGTTCATGTGTGAACTTGGCTTGGTGGCAGTACCTTCGTCTGCTTGGGCAAGTGTTGGCCTGTCTGTTGCTATGAGGACATTTCAAAGAATAAAATCAGAATCACATTGGCTGCATCCACAGCTGATCCCATTTGTAATCATCCAAGGGGGGTGCCTTCTGCAATGAGTGATGTTTAATATAATCACTGGAAGCCTTTTCAAGAGGATTCAAAAGAGACAGGCTGTCTTCCTTCTTCAGCTAGTTAGCCTCTCCTGTGGATTTCATCCAGCCCCTCCACTGGAATCATCAGTTTCACAGCCTGGTCACAGACTTTATGTTCCCACAGTTATGTGCAACACTTTTATAGATTTTATGTTTATGAATATTTCCCTTTGATTCTTTCTAGAGAGCCCTAATACATTGACTGATTACAAATGTAATGAGCTGTGAATGCAGCTAACGTGATGATGATTTAATTCTATGAAACGTCCCCATAGCAACAGATAGGCCAGCATTTGCCCAACCAGACAAACTAGTACAATCACCTGACCAAATTGACACATGAATGTGACCATGACACCAAATTAATATTTCATATTATTTTTAATAAAGAGACAAATTTGGTGACTATAATTTTTCATTTATGAAAATTTAGCCAGAAAATGGGGAGGAAACTCCATGATCAATCCCCTCTAGAAAGGGATCTGCCCTATGTGTCAGGGGGATTTGGCACCATATATAAGATTTGACTTTTTTATTTTAAATGGTTGTAAGATATATAGCATATACAGAAATGTTCACATCATCTAGATGTTGAGCACAATAAATTATCATAAAGGGAATGCATTATTTAAGTATCACTGAAGTCTAGGAACATCTATTAATAATGACCCAGAAGTTCTCTAGATAAAATTCCTATGATACTCCCAGGAACTCTAAATAAGCCCATTTGCTTGTTTTTTTACAGGTACTTTTGAAATATCTGTCAATGTTATATGAAATGCTCTTGCTAAATGTGCAAACAATTTGTTTTGGAAATATGGAAAAGAAAGCAGTATTAGCTATATAGCCAATCTAACCTGTGGCAACACCCTGAGACAATATTAGGAAAAGGGCAAAAATTCAGAGTGGAGGAAAAATGTCTTGCACAAAGATCTTTTGTTGAAGGTAAGCCCAGGAGAGGCTATAGGCTAGGTTGGGTGGAACAGACAGAAAAGATTAGCACAAGTGCAGAGGATCAAACTAATAATAAATGGAATTGAACTGAATTAATGTCACATTGTATATACTTCATGAGTACACCATAGCTCATTTTTTCCAGTTGAAGAAATTCAGTCATTCAGGGCTCTTTTCCATCTCTTTCCTCTACTGTTGTTTCCATTCAGTTGTTTCATTTAAGAGGAATGATAGAGTTATAACATTTCTGAGATAAGACAAACTTGTGATTATAATATTCTATATTCACACTAGAATACATAAAACAGATTAACCTCTGCATATTCTTTGTAATCTATGAAATTATTTAATATGACTATTTTCTTAACCTTGAAATGATAGAGTAACTATACACTAGTTCAGTCAAAACTTCTTTTTTATTTACAAAATCTGAAGGTCTTACATGCAACATGTAGATAGGTAAATGAATGAATACTAGAAACTCTGTGGGGTTTCTTTAACTAATATTTTAAGCATTTGTATATAGATTCAAAATTATTCTTAAATACCTAATCCTAGCTATTTAAAAAAGGATATATTTGTCTACAAACATTCAAATGGGGATTTGAGACTCTGAGAATTGAGCAATTTAAGTTGAGAGTACTAAGTTAGCTAATCAAACTGTCTTGAACTCTTCCCTCTATATTTATCTATTACTGCTTTTGTTAAAGCATATATGAAAATCTTTGAAAGTTTTTAATAATGCTCTGATCCTAATGGGAGAAATCAATTTTCAATCAACCATAAAATGTCTATTGACAGCAAGACACATATTAGACTTTGTTAGAGATAAAGGCCACTGTACAATACAATTTAATTTCACTGGTAAGAGAATATAGATGTTCATGAAAGGTGACTAAAAATAGGGATTCAAAAATACAATCAAATTACATTTATAAAAGCTTCCTATGTAAATAAATATGTTATACCATTATCATCAGAAAATATTTTAGTTGTGCTGCATTTTTAGAATTAGATCATCAATGCCATGGCAAATGTTTTAGCAATTTTCAAATCAAAAGTTGATCGCCAAAAGAGAAATGAAGGACACATGAACCCATGTTATATAGTTTGGGTAATGGATGTTGCTGATGGCCACACAATCTTATTAATGTAATTAATGCCAATGAATTGTGCATTTGAATAGACTCAAATGGAAATTTTTGTAGTATATTTATGTAATTACAATTAAAAACTTTTAAACTCCTATTCTGGACTCTTACAAGTGGTGGTTGGCATGCCTAGGATGATTTAAGAATATTGCTACCTGAATGAGAGTGCTTTCAGGAAAATGTCAGTGAATCCAGACAGGTACATTGGCTAATGTTGAGATGCAGCCTCCAGCTATATTTATTAAATGATGCTGGTGACAATATTATTTTTTCTGTCAATATCTCAGAATTAACAAAATGACAGTGAGCATTTTTCCAAAAGAGGAATATATTTTCTTAAAAGATTATTTGTGTAGGAGTTTGGACTTGTGTATACCACAGGAAAGAACACACATGTTCTTACACTTAATTCATCCTTTGGATGTGAGCCCATTGTAAGCAGTATATTTTGATGAGGTTACTTCAATTTGAATGGGTCTTAATCCTATTCCTAGCATCTGTTATAAGAGGAATGAAATTCAGACTGAAAGAGAAAGCCAAGAGAGAACACGCAGTTGTTCCTTTGAACATAAACAGAACCTGGAAGAAAGGGAAGAGACCAGAAGACACTGTCATCTACCTTCCACTTTTAGCCAGCACACAAATGCTAGTCTTTGGGGAGAAAGCATCACATTGATGATGCCTTGATTTTGACTTTTTAAGCCTCATAATCTTGAGCTAATAAATCCCCAGGGTTTAAGCTGACCCATTGCAAGGCATTGCTAGAGCAATCCAAGGAAAAACAATGTGTTACTAGAGACTGCAATAAGGATATTTGTTCTCAGGTCCTGGAACCCCTAGCACTTCCTGGACAAAACCCCACCTCTGATACACTGAGAGGAGGAACACCTGCCCAGGACCTTCCTTAGGGCTGCTGCCACATCTTTATTCCTCAAGCTGTAGATGAGTGGGTTGAGCATGGGGGTGAGGATGGTGTAGAAGGCAGACACTACCTTGTCTTTCTCTGGTGTGTGATATGAATAGGGCAGAACATTGGTGTAGAAGGCTGCCCCATAGAAAATTATCACTACCATAATATGGGATGAACAGGTAGCAAAAGCTTTGTGCCGTCCCTCAGCAGAGTTCATCTGATTGACAGTGAGCAGGATCCGGGTGTAGGAGACAGAGATGACAGATATGGGAATGAGCAGCATGAGCACACAACAGACATACATCAGGGTCTCATAGAGAGAGGTATCAATACATGACAACTTCAGCACAGCTGGGATTTCACAAAAAAAGTGATTGATTTCTCGGGACTTACAGTAGGGGAAACTCATAGTGATGGGGGTCAGCATAAATCCATCCAAAGAGCCACCAATCCAGGAACCTACTACCATAAATAAGCAAATCCTGTGATTCATAAGGATAGGGTATCGGAGGGGGTTGCACACAGCTATGAACCGATCATAGGCCATGAGTCCCAGCAAGAAGAACTCCCCTCCAATCAGTGTCAGGTAGAGGAATATCTGAACTGCACAGCCAAGGAAGGAGATGGTCTTTTCCGTGGACAGTAGGTCTTGCAGCATCTTGGGTACAGTGATGCAGATGTACACTGTATCCATGATGGAGAGCTGGCTGAGTAAGAAGTACATGGGTGTATGGAGACGGGAGTCCACATGAATGAGCAGAATCATAACTACATTTGCAGTTACAGCCACCATAAAGATGAGGAGCACAATTGCAAAGATAAGCTCAGGGAAAACAGGATTGGTGATTAGTCCCAAAAGGATGAAGTCAGTGGAGTTCCAACCAGTGGTGTCCATGTCTATGCCACATGATTGCTCCTATGATTTTAAAGGCAGAAAGTAGGGCAGTTAATAAGTCAGTATTCAGGAATAGCTCATCATGAATAATATGCCAGAGACATGTTGAAATAATGAAAGAACAAAGATTTTAAGTCATAATCATTTGAACTTACATTTCAAAATTAATTCTATTTGTAATGTTAGATTGATTTCAAAACATTATCATTATATTTGAAAAATCATAAGACTATCATTGTAGGTTGTAAGTGAAATATAAGTATAAAATTCTTAATGTTCTGATTTCTGAGTCTGTCTAATTTTTATTCTGAAGTTATTATGGATGTATTTTTCTAATCTTATCACTTGGCTTGAAAATATCCTGAGATTATTAGCTGAACCTTGTCCCCCATGTTTCCTTGCAATCAATGTATATTTGTTGATTGAATTTAAATTGCTCTTTCATATTGAGATGATTACACTGTTAAGATCTAAGACATCAATTTAGTTCTTTAATAAATGGATAGAAAAATAAATATGTACTCAATAGATCAAGGTAATTTTAACTTAATTTGTTTGTTTTTAATTTTTGAGTGTTGTGACTTGGTGAAACATCAAAGATTTACAATGCAGGGCTGCTAAATTCATTTGGAGATCAGGGGCCACTATGGATTGTGGACCAATTTTGTGCTTCTCAAGTAGCTTATATGGGGCATGAGGGTATTTCAGTGGTAGAATTCTCTCCTGACATGTGGGAGATCTAAGTTCAATTAATGAACCATGCATTTCCCAAACAAACAAAGAAACCAACCAACAAACAAAGAATTCAACAAATTGTGAGACAATAATGGGATACTTGCATGGAAAAAGAAGGAAATGTCACTCTGCCATACAGCACACACACACAAAAAAAACTTATGTTTTAGATATGGATCATAATAATCAAATTTACAATCTATCCTAACAGGATTAATCTGGGTCAAAAATATTGAATGAGGGCAGGCCACAGTGGCTCAGCAGGCAAGAATGCTTGCCTGCCATACCAGAGGACCCGGGTTTGATTCCTGGTGCTTGCCAATGTTAAAAAAATAAGAGAAGTTAAAAAAATTCTTGAATGAGGACCTCAATGAACTTTGTTCAACAAGTAGGATTCATCATCATGGTGTTCTTTCAGGTTAATACCTAGAAATACTGAAAAAAATATGATTTAGTTCTGCCTAATATAATTCAATAATGACCAAAACTTTGTAAAATATCGTTCCATCAAAATGTTAAGAAAATTTATCTGAAGGAGTGGTATTCTAAACATATTACTTTATGATATGTCATCCTCAAAGTACATTCTATGTGATATTCTCTTATATTTATTTTCCTACTATGTTGGTTTTCCTTCATGCTTATAAGCAAAGGTAAATCTAAATGAAAAGTAATTGCTGACTTTAGAGGGGAAAATATAGAGTGGCAATAGACCACACTGGACAAAAATGAAATTAATTTTCATTCATTTTATCCTTGAGGAATATAAACGTCATTTGTTTGAAATATGTAAAATTGTTGAGGTATAACATGTCAATTACTATTTCCTTCATATAAATATTTAACATTGTGTGGCCTTCACAATTTCAATGAGAGAATTAATGAATAAGCCTATATATGTAAACATATTAGCCACAAAAAGTATAAATACACCTGGATCATTTGGTTCCACAATTTCCAAATATTTATTCTCAAAAGACTCTAGAAAAACTTAATTCCCCTTTATATTGAAACAAGGATTATGAAGGAAATAAAAGGATTTCTTTTTCCTGTCTTATGATTTATCAACTATAATTTAAACAACGAATAATGGAATTTCATAAAAAAAAAACCCCAATATACCACTTCTAAGAAAAAGCACCACTTTTCTGTTAATCTATGTGTCATATACTGGCAATTGAGAAGAGAAGCAAATACCTGGATATTCAATATACTGGACCTAAATTTCAAAGCTTAATTTTCTACAACCTTGATGAAAGTCTGCTACTTCTAATTTCTTTAAAATAAAGAGAATTCCTTGTAATAGCCACAACTCTGAGTTACAAGCCAAGAGTTGGAATTTAAAGTCATTACAACTAAAACTGTTTACAAAAGCTTCTGCAATAACTCTTCAAAATGTAAAATATTTCTGCAAGTAGTAACATTATTTTACCAAAATTAAGGTTTTCACTTAGACACATACATGAATTAATGCACCACAATAGCTTTAAATAAGCTTCTAATCATTCATTTAAAAATACACTTTGCAGAACTGAAATGGAAAACAAAATAACATCAATGCAATATAAATATCACTTGAGAAAATTATTATATATCAAAATGGACCATAGAATTTTCTTTCACATAACCATTCAGACTGGACCCCACAGAGTATTCAAATAAAGAGATAAATCAGTCTCAAGACCTCATGTCTTATTGATTAATTACTAGATCATATTTTATACTACATCACAAAATTAAAACTGAGAAGTATAACAACTCATTTATTTTTTTAAAACTCAAAGACATGGAGAGTAAAAAGGAGCAATCCTTCCTGGAGAAGTAGCAATATATGAAAGAGACTCAGCACAAAGGGGAATATTTTAATTTTTCTCTATGAATCAAATGTATTCATAGAGAAAACCTAAGATGATACATATTTGAGGTGTGAAATTTATGGTGTATCATGTGGTAGTAGGCATTTCAAGAAAACATTTCAAGAAATGTCTATATTATGAACAAATTAATATGCTATGAAGTATTACTTTTTAGGTCAAGTCCCCAGCCACAAAATTTTAGCAAGCATGTTGACATTATTGCTTAAGACATATGTACTTTGATTTATTCACATGTTTAAAAATCCTATATTCCATTACCCATTAGTAACCTTTCTTTCATCATCATCATTCTCTGTTGCTCAAAGCTATCAGATTTTTTCCCATTTCCCTAACTAACTAGACCACTTCTAGGAAGAGAAAGAGAAAGATGTTTAGATGTGTAGTGTCAATTCCATGCTTTTCTACTGTTCAAAGCAGAGGAATCTCTTGTGTCTTTTAATCTGCGGGCTGTAATTGGAAAGAATGGGTGAGCTTTGGGAGTGACTTTGATCTTGCCCATGGCCAGGAACATGGAGAAAAAAGCAAGGAAATGTAGGAGGATCTGCATAAAGTGATGCCAATTGGTAGAAATTTTATATTTTCAAGATCTCAGGACTTTCTGGGAGAAGTCACAGAAATCCAGGCACAGTATTTGACTCTCATAGCAGTTTGTAAGAAGAGATTTTATAGTGAGATTAGGTGATATTTCACCAAAAGAAAATAGTCTGCCCAAGATCAAGATCTCTTAGGATGATTCCTTGTGGCACTCTTTTCCCAGTAATCCATCATGACTAAACTATGAGAAGGAATCTGTCATTGTACTTTCTATAGCAATGATGCTGCTATCCAGAAATGACTTCCTCTATTTGATACTTCCTTCAAAACCCTCTAATGCCTTCAAAAGATAGACTTTTCCATTCAATTATTAGAAATGAAATCCATCAATTGCAAACAGAATCTATGATCAAGGAACTGTGGTAAATGTTAAGATTAATATCTCCAAATACCAAGAATTATACAATAAGGATGGATAAATAAAACATATATCTAAATACTTTTCAAAAAGCAGATTATTATAAGTCTAAAATGGGGACTTCAAGGAAAGACAAAATACCTTATACTTGGAAGATTTGAAGTTGTTTACTAAAAATAACATGCACAGTAGCAGCTCATGCAGCTACTTTGTGGAGGCATCTAAAGGGACCAGAGGAAGACATGAACAGAGATACTAAAGCAGCCCCTTGTCAAAGGCCCTAAAGAAGCTGTTTACCTTATACAGACTGAATTTCTTCTCCTGTCCTCTGTTTTCTGAAGGTATAAAGATGGGATTGTACCATTAATAATGAATAGTCTGTAACTGAGTGATTCACAGATTGTTGCTGCATGAGGAAAAAGTAGTCAAGGAAAACATTTTGGGTTTCATCTATTTTGGGAAAGTTTGTGAGGAGACAACAACTAAATATGTGGAAGCCATCATGAGAAGTAAGAGGAGAAATAAGAGGCTGCAACATCCCTAAAACTACATGCAACAAATAAAGCTTGCCACATTACCAAGCAGATTTTAAATATTTTCAGTATAATGATTTAAACAGTCATTTCCAAAAAATCAGACCAAATAACTTATATCATATTCTTTACATCAAAGAGCTCACACTATGCTTAGAGACTGATTAAATGAAAGCATAGCACATTAAAAGAACACTTAAGTAATAACCACTTTGTAAATAGCAGTGCAATAATAAAAAAAATCAGAAGACAGAGTCTGGATGGTTAAAACAAAGAACAGGATTGGAGAGATGGAAATTGGTCTAATTTAAAACTTCATGATTTAAAAAGAAAAAGAAGGTACAGAATCATGGATGATTTAAGCAATATCAGCAAGGGCTCTCACGTGGAAATTAGCAGGGCACACTGGGTGAGAGAAGTGAGGTTAGGGGTTCTAGTTCAACTACAGGTGAAGGGAAACTTAGATAGCTGCTAAGAGCTAAGTAGAGTGGGACCAGATTATACAGTCTGAAAAATGAAGACTGGGACAATTTTGACTAAAAATACCTGGAAATAATGTGGAACTTTAAAATGTTAAATATGAAATTTACATGATGAAATCATTATTGGAAAATATATAGCTGAAGATACAGTTGGCAGTTTTATTTTGGAGAGTGTTAAATGCAAAATGAATACTCTTAGTTTTTTTTTCCTTAAAGCTGCACTGAGCTGTAACCACTGCTCTCCTTTTCTTTTCCATCTTAGCTTATAACCACTAAACCTGCAATCTTCTGTTTACTATTATAAATTGAGAAAATATTTGGGAATTGGTCCTCCTTTATCCCTATGAAACCCACTGTTAAAAAGTTATTTCCTCCTCTTTACCCTATCTTGTATCTTTATTATCATGTATTAACCTAGTTATCCCTTTCTCCTGCTCTAGTCATCCAAATAATACCTTATTTCATTAGTACAATGGGAATGCATTTATTACTTCCTCCCACCAGCCCACTGTCAATTCAGGAACTTTCAAATTGGAAAATTAAACATAAAACAAAAATAGAAGAGACTGCCTTCTTTTTAAAAAATGGAAAAAAAAACTTTGACAACATTAAAAGTCAACTTTGTCTATAATTAATGATGTTGGAAACATGTGAATTAAAATTCTTCATATCAATTTATCTCCAAAACATTGCTGAGGATACCATCACAAATTTTTAAAAAGTTACAGGTGAGCTCATATCGTATTAGTTAAAAATTCTAACTTCCAAGCTCCTAGCCATGAGAAGGAAAGCTATTATTTTCATCATCATATCTTTCAGAAAAGTTCCATCAGAGAGTTTGCATGGTCACAATTAGAAATCAAAAAATGGGGCATTGGACAAATTTAGCTCATGTACCCAATACCATGTTAGAAGAAATGGAGACAAGAAGAAGGGGCAACTACTCAAAATCACCAGTAACTGAGTGTGTGGTGAGCTGACAAGACCTGAAGCTCTAAACATAATAGCTCATTATTGCACCATGCAATCTATATATCTGACACAAATAAACCAATTCTGCTTCAATCACTCGGACCAGCAAGCTTTCATAGACCCATGAAAGAAACACTTTCAAGGAATTTCTTTAAGGAATACTATCCATCTATGAAAAATGATTTTTGGTTTCTGAGGCTTTTATGACACAGATGAATGAGGAAGGAAAAGTACTTTAAAAATAAGAAGTATAAAATAAAATATTCACTGTGTTTTGACCTGCTTCAAGCCATGTAGAAAAATTTTACCTATGCCTGGTCACATATAAAAAAAGCAATCGTCATCTTAAAAATACTGAGAGGACAATCCATATTTCTCTTTTAATAATTCATACACTTACCACTGACACATTAATATGAAAATAACCCAGAATGAATACTGTGTACTTTTCCAAACAATAGCACTTATATTTCCTTATTTTTCTTTTCAATAAATCCATTCATAACCTTTTAAATGATTACAGTATTCCCCTAAGATCTCTATGTTTCAAGCTTAAATATCCCTTTTTCAAAAGTTGGGTTGCTGGAAAGTGAGTGTATTTATTTATCTTTCCTAATCTTGAAGAGATCATTCTCTCAGTCATTAGCAGTTAAGGTCATAGCATGGTTAAAATTATTAGAATGATGTCTAAAGAAATATCCTTGTTTTGGGAGATGATTCAATATGGCTTCCATAAGAAACTAAGATCCTACCTCAGAGCAGCTGAGTCCAAGTCTTAGTTAGTGAAATTTCAGACTACTTAAATACTTGGGTATGGAGGTGGGGCTTCAAAGATTTGTTTTTCCATATTTTACAGGAGGAAACCCCAGCTAAGCAATTATTCCACAGTTTCTGGGTTTGCCTTATGCATTAGAAGATCAACAATGTCCTTCCTCTCTTGTGAGAGGGTGCGTTGTTTTCTCAAGTGAAAGGGTTGAATCATTTCTTGATATTTCAACACATTAGTATATATCTAATTCTGAGATCACAAGAGAAATTTAAAAATGTGATTTGAGAGTGAGGGCCAGGTGCTGAAAAAAGTTGAAAATATTTTCATTATGGCAATGAAGTAAAAGACTGTGCCAAATTGATAAACCATTTTCTTCCATGCCATTGGCTCATATTTTTTATGGAAAAATATAGTAAAAGATGGATATTTTCCACTCAAAGAAGTTAAGCGTATTTAGAATTATTCAGAAGTGGGTAGTAGAGAAAATCAGTATTCAAAAGAAGTATGAAAAGGGACATGCAAAAAAAAGAAGTGTAAAAAGAAGTAGAGAAAAAAGAAGGAAAGGAAGGAAAGAGAGAGAGAGGAATGGGAAATGAAAAAATAAAGAAATAGGTGATGAAGCAAAGCAAAGAACTCAGATATTTTCTAAAAAAAATATTTTCTTAGGTATATTAAATGATTTAAAAACGAGGAAAAATGAATTTTTGAACAAATTCATTTTATTTCTCTAAAGAGGAAAATAAAGGAACATTTATGGACACAGATCATGTATATAGTGAGGAGACCAACTTATGTAACAACATCAACAACAGCAATAATAAACAGTTTTATAAAATGTTTTTCATACACTAGTTATGCTAATTGGCACATTTATGTTGTCATTTATAATCACAAAACCATTAGTCATAGATCTTGTGCCTCATATTACAAATGAAATGAGCACACATTTCCTACCATTTTTAATGCTCCTCAATAACTAATCACTCCTAAAGAATATTATATTAGACATCAATAAATTCAAATGTTCATCAAGTATATATTGATTCAATCTAAACATGTTTCCATTCAGGGTGAAGTGGCTCACTACAGAGGTTATAACCGGATATTGATACTTTAAGCCCAGAATTGTACTGGTAGAGACTAAGGAGGCTAAAGACATAAAGGAACTGATGTTGCTTTCAGCAGTCACCTCGTATTACTCCAGTGTGCCATAGGACTGGCACTGATTGGATTTCTGTGTCATGAAGGTGATTGAGACATGCTTCTATAACAATTAGGCCAGTTCCTATCATTATTTTCACAAGTCTGTTAAGTGAATTAGCTCAAGTATAATGATTGTATGGATCAGCATATATTCCTGATACATATGTCACTGTTTTTCTTCCAGTGTTGGACTTAACCATCTTGTAAGGACTAGTAAAGAGTCCAAAGAATTTACATCTGTGTATTCTGTAACTCCTCAACCTATCTTTTGATGGTAATTGCTCTTTTTTCCCTTCTTCCTCTCCTCTTCCTTAATGATGCTTCAGCTCCCTCAGCACCTTTTCAACTCTATTTCTCACATAGAGGGAGAAACACACATCATCCCTACAGTCTAAAATAGTGAGTCTTATATATTAGGATGCTAGAATACCAGTCTTTGGACTGATTTCAAATCATTTGTTTTAATTTAAATAATTTTGTCTGCCAACTGCAATCCACTGAGCTTCCTGACTTTCAGAGTACATGAATCTTCATTTGAAAAGGCCTGTTATAAGACATATAAGGTAATATTCATGAGAAATTACTTTCTAAATTTCCAAAAATATTAGCTCTTTGTTAATGTCTCTAAAAAAAAGACACACATATTAATAGTTCCCCAGTTTGAGAAGCAGAGTTAGTAAAATAATGTGTAAAGAACATTCAGAAATCTGGGAGAAAAAATTCACAGCTGAAAGAATATTGAAACTAGAAAATGCCTATCTGTTTCATATGATGAAATCATCTACTTTGGGGGATTATTAATGAGGCAGAGCCATGTTAAGAAAATGCTAAGAGACTTATTGAACTTGGGATAATGTTACTTGGGTACAGTAACAGTGAAGTCATTCCTTTTGTACCCTTGGGTATGAGATTCCACTTTTAGTGGCTGGTTTTCCATATGTTAAAATTTCACACAGTCATTTCTGAGGTTTCTTTAAGATACAATATTTTGTGTTGCTATATTTAAATGATGTTTCCTTTATTGTCTTATTTTTGTTTTACTACAATTACTTAATATACAGAAATCTTATCACTATAACTAATTTGGTCTTAACATATTTATTCATCAAAAAGAACAAGTGAAGGAAGCTATGTTTATAACATTTCCCCAAGATTATTGAGGTAAACTGATTTTTCTACCTCTTTACTACCTAACTACATCTACCTTCTATTTCAAATGTTCTGTTCTCTTTTATGTTTCTTACTCCTGCTCTTATAATTTGCCTACTCCCTCTTGTTCTGTTATTTTGTTTATACTTTTTAGTGAACTGATTAGACATCATATGTACTGATTAGATATTTGAGACAGAGATTGTTGTCATGAGTTGAGGTTGTCTTTAAAATATGGAAAGCAAAAATTTCCCTGCTTTTCTCACTCTTTATGGGACATTTGGAATATCAATGTTGGGGGAATTCAATGGTATTTCATATTTTTAAATTTGAATATCAATATATTAGGGAAAAAGCAGCCTGTTGTACTTAATAATGTGGAAATGGATAGATTTTCCTACATTTTTTATTTTTTAAAACCTCACATGGCCAGAACCTGAGTAGATGTATAGTTCTGACCGAGCCAACTCTTCATAGTAGACGATTCCACTACAAGTTTCTTTACTTTGGCTCAATCTCCTTTCTCTGTCATAACATTGCCAATACACTTTCGAAGCCCATTATAAAATATCCCAAAATTCCCCTATTACTGGATATTCTGATATTTATAACAATTAACCATACCATGTGGCTCTCAGATGAGTAGCATCATTAAAAAGTTTAAACAAAATAACAGAACAGGAGGGTGAAGGTAAAGTATTAGATCAGGAGTAAGAAGCATAAAAGAGAACAGAAAATTTAAAATAAAAGGTAGATGTAGTTAGGTAGTAAAGACAAATAGAAATCAGGAAATGATAAGTAAAAAGAAGATGAAAAGAGAATGCAAAGAAAAAATGGTTCATAGATTGGGGAGTTGTAGAGTATTGGTGATACAGATGCCATATATTTGCTCACACTACTCTGGATGATAGAGAAGGTGCTGATGTTAAAGAAACTGGTGTTCCTGAATTTGTTATATTTATTTTGCCCATTCAATTATTGAGTGTCAACCCTGTTTCATAAACTTAACTAATGATCAAATATGGGGTACAAAAAAATACCTAGAGGCATGTGGTGCATTCTGATTCACTGGGTTGGTTGGAAGTGGGAGAATCAAAATATGCAGTGTTTGTTGAGGACTTTACTTTGAAAAGGACACATTCTTCATGTTAAAGTGCTTTGGGAGCTTTTATTTAGAAGAGTAAAATCAATGGCAAGAGACTTTATGACATTACAGCCCTTCTTGAAATATTAGAGAAGTAATGAATATTACTTATCACAAAATAATGATCATAAAGTAATCCTATCACAATGGATGCATATTATTCAGATAGTCCAATATCAGTCCTTAAAACATATTCTCTTTTCTTATGGCATCTTATGCTAGGGTTGGAAGATATTGATCCCCTCTGTGGCTTTGTCTCCACAGGAAAAATATTCTGTTCTGAGGTCATAACACATGCCACTGGAATACAGGTTGCTTGATGAGGCAGATTTCACTGCCTGTTATCTATAGTGGTGAATTAACTATGTTAATACTTCATGACATAAAGGAATTCCTAAGATGAAAATAATTTTTCACCAGTTATTTCATTTCCCTTCAAAAGAGTGACTCTTATGTGAGAAATAAATTAGAATATCTTATTTTCATATAACAAGAAACAGGAGACAAGTTTAATATAGCATTCAACATGACACAGTAAACAATCTGTAGTAAGAGCTTAAAGAGTGTTATGATGAATAAACATCTCTAAATGAGAATCTAATTTCCTTAATATCACCATTGTTTTATTATCCAGAATCCATTTGTAAAACATAATCACTCTGGGTGGACCATGGTGGCTCAGCAGGTAGAATTCCTGCCTGCCATGCCAGAGACCTGGGTTGGATTCCCAATGCCTGCGCATGCCAAAAGAAAACATAATCCCTGTTTCTAAATAAAAAATTAGCCAGTACTTCTAATGCTGATTTTAATTGATTTTCCATATCGCAGATGAAAAAATAAAAATCTCCTTGAGTATCAGTGATTTGTCTGAGGAATCCTGGGATCTCAGAGCAGGGTTCAGCTTTAAAGTTGACTCCACAAATTCTGGTTCCAAACTCAATATTGTGAGTGTAAAAAGGAAGGACACCCATATTTAAGGATAAAAAACACTGCCATCTTCAACATTAAGTCCTTTTTGAAATTTGAAAATGAAGTGTTATCAAGGTGAAGAATGGAGAAATTATCTCTTTTCTAGTATATAGAAACATTGAATTTACTGAAATACATATTAATTCCATGCCGAATTGTCTATACATGCTTAAACCATGCACCCATTTGGACATTAGAAAAATGAGCTTATAGATAAGTACACTTTGCTCTTTGTAATGTAAAATATTTCCTTCATGAATAAGGAAATATAGAATAATTACAACCCTTGATGTAAAAGTAGGGGAATGCAAGGGTGCAGAATCAAAAGAGAATTTTAACTAAGTGGAGAAAGGGAGGAAAAGAGATGATATGAAAGTAATTGTATCCAATTGTAACAAATTATTAACAAGATTAAATACAATAAGCTACAGAAAGTATAATCAAAAATAAAAAAGAAGTGAGGAATGTAAATTAAGCAGTAAGATAAATCATCTTTTTATCCTCAAAAGTTTCCCACTCCTTTGCATGAAGATGTTACAAGATGAATGTAAGTAAACATCAGAAAATTTAAATATCGTGCAAAATATGTGATTTGAAGCTGTCATGTTAATCCTAGGAACTATCATTAAATCATGGTCAATGAGAGATGGGAAATGTAGGCATCATTTATGTGTGTCAATGCTCACTACCACATTTTTTTTTTTTAGGAAACATTATTTATTTATTTATTTATTTTTAATTTATTAAAAAAATTTAACCAACATGACATTTAGAAATCATTCCATTCTACATATGCAATCAGTGATTCTTTATATCATCACATAGATGTATGATCATCATTTCTTAGTACATTTCCATCGATTTAGAAAAAGAAATAGCAAGACAACAGAAAAAAATAAAATGATAATATAGAGAAAAAATAAAAATACAAAATACAAAAAATATATTAAAAAAACAAAAAACAAAAAAAATTATAGCTCAGATGCAGCTTCATTCAGTGTTTTAACATAATTACATTACAATTAGGTAGTATTGTGCTGTCTATTTTTGAGTATTTGTATCCAGTCCTGTTGCACAGTCTGTATCCCTTCAGCTCCAGTTACCCATTATCTTACCCTATTTCTAACTCCTGGTGGTCTCTGTTACCAATGACATATTCCAAGTTTATTCTCTAATATCGGTTCACATCAGTGGGACCATACAGTATTTGTCCCTTAGTTGTAGCCTAGTCTCACTCAGCATAATGTTCTCTAGGTCCATCCATGTTATTACATGCTTCATAAGTTTATTCTGTCTTAAAGCTGCATAATATTCCATCGTATGTATATACCACAGTTCGTTTAGCCACTTCTCTGCTGATGGACATTTTGGCTGTTTCAATCTCTTTGTAATTGTAAATAATGCTGCTATAAACATTGTGTGCAAATGTCCGTTTGTGTCTTTGCCCTTAAGTCTTTTGAGTAGACACCTAGCAATGGTATTGCTGGGTTGTATGGCAATTCTATATTCAGCTTTTTGAGGAACCGTCAAACTGCCTTCCACAGTGGTTGCACCACTTGACATTCCCACCAACAGTGGATAAGTGTGCCTCTTTCTCCACATCCTCTCCAGCACTTATCATTTTTTGTTTTGTTGATAATGGCCACTCTGGTGGGTGTGAGATAATATCTCATTGTGGTTTGGATTTGCATTTCTCTAATGGCCAGGGACATTGAGCATCTCTTCATGTGCCTTTTGACAATTTGTATTTCCTCTTCAGAAAGGTGTCTGTTCAAGTCTTTTTCCCACTTTTTAATTGGGTTGGCTGTCCTTTTGTTGTTGAGTTGAACAATCTCTTTATAAATTCTGATACTAGACTTTTGTCTGATATATCGTTTCCAAATATTGTCTCCCATTGTGTAGGCTGTCTTTCTACTTTCTTGATGAAGTTCTTTGATGCACAAAAGTGTTTAATTTTGAGGAGCTCCCATTTGTTTATTTATTTCTTCAGTGCTCTTGCTTTAGGTTTAAGGTCCATAAAACTGCCTCTAATTGTAAGATTCATAAGGTATCTCCCTACATTTTCCTCTAACTGTTTTATGGTCTTAGACCTAATGTTAAGATCTTTGATCCATTTTTTGAGTTAACTTTTGTATAGGGTGTGAGATACGGGTCCTCTTTCATTCTTTTGCATATGGATATCCAGTTCTCTAGGCACCATTTATTGAAGAGACTGTTCTGTCCCAGGTGAGTTGGCTTGACTGCCTTATCAAAGATCAAATGTCCATAGATGAGAGGGTCTATATCTGAGCACTCTATTCGATTCCATTGGTCGATATATCTATCTTTATGCCAATACCATGCTGTTTTGACCACTGTGGCTTCATAATATGCCTTTAAGTCTGGCAGTGTGAGACCTCCGGCTTCGTTTTTTTTCCTCAAGATACTTTTAGCAATTCGGGGCACTCTGCCTTTCCAGATAAATTTGCTTATTGGTTTTTCTATTTCTGAAAAATAAGTTGTTGGGATTTTGATTGGTATTGCATTGAATCTGTAAATCAATTTAGGTAGGATTGACATCTTAACTATATTTAGTCTTCCAATCCATGAACACGGTATGCCCTTCCATCTATTTAGGTCTTCTGTGATTTCTTTTAACAGGTTTTTGTAGTTTTCTTTGTATAGGTCTTTTGTCTCTTTAGTTAAATTTATTCCTAAGTATTTTATTCTTTTAGTTGCGATTGTAAATGGAATTCGTTTCTTGATTTCCCCCTCCGCTTGTTCATTGCTAGTGTATAGAAACACTACAGATTTCTGAATGTTGATCTTGTAACCTGCTACTTTGCTGTACTCGTTTATTAGTTCTAGTAGTTTTGCTGTGGATTTTTCAGGGTTTTCAATGTATAGTATCATATCATCTGCAAACAGTGATAGTTTTACTTCTTCCATTCCAATTTTGATGCCTTGTATTTCTTTTTCTCATCTAATTGCTCTGCCTAGAAGCTCCAACACTATGTTGAATAATAGTGGTGATAATGGACATCCTTGTCTTGTTCCTGACCTTAGGGGGAAAGTTTTCAATTTTTCCCCATTGAAGATGATATTAGCTGTGGGTTTTTCATATATTCCCTCTATCATTTTAAGGAAGTTCCCTTGGATTCCTATCTTTTGAAGTGTTTTCAACAGGAAAGGATGTTGAATCTTGTCAAATGCCTTCTCTGCATCAATTGAGATGATCATGTGATTTTTCTGCTTTGATTTATTGATATGGTGTGTTACATTAATTGATTTTCTTATGTTGAACCATCCTTGCATACCTGGGATGAATCCTACTTGGTCATGATGTATAATTCTTTTAATGTGTTGCTGGGTTCGATTTGTTAGAATTTTGTTGAGGATTTTTGCATCTATATTCATTAGAGAGATTGGTCTGTAGTTTTCTTTTTTTGTAATATCTTTGCCTGGTTTTGGTATGAGGGTGATGTTGGCTTCATAGAATGAATTAGGTAGTTTTCCCTCCACTTCGATTTTTTTGAAGAGTTTGAGGAGAGTTGGTACTAATTCTTTCTGGAATGTTTGGTAGAATTCACATGTGAAGCCGTCTGGTCCTGGACTTTTCTTTTTGGGAAGATTTTGAATGACTGATTCAATTTCTTTACGTGTCATTGGTTTGTTGAGGTCATCTATTTCTTCTTGAGTCAAAGTTGGTTGTTCATGCCTGTTCTAGTTTGCTAGCTGCTGGAATGCATCACACCAGAAATGGACTGGCTTTTAATAAAAAGGGGATTTATTTTGTTGGTTCTTCAGAGGAAAGACAGCTAACTTTCCACTGAGGTTCTTTCTTATGTGGAAGGCACAAGATGATCTCTGCTTTCTTCTCTCCAGGCCCCTGGTTTCCAACAACTTTCCCCGGGGTGACTTCTTTCTGCATCTCCAAAGGCCTGGATTGAGCTGCTAGTGCTGAGATGAGGAATGCCGAGCTGCTTAGCTGTGCTTCATTGCAATCTCTCATTTAAGCACCAGCCAATTAAGTCAAACATTACTCATTGCAGCAGACACGCCTCTTAGCTGACTGCAGATGTAATTGGAAACAGATGAGGTTCACGTACTGTTGGCTTATGTCTGCAGCAACAAGATTAGGTATGCTCACCTGGCCAAGTTGACAATTGAATCTAGCTAACACATGTCCACCCCTTGTCAACTTGGCAACTTCAAGCATCACCTTAAACACGTGCAAAAACTTCTCTTCTTGCTATGGGCCTGTGAATCTCAAAACAAGTTGTCTAGTGCCAAGATGCAAAGGAGGATAAACACCGGATCCGTAGGGAGAAACTGGAAGGAAAACCTGCAGGCAAACACCATTGGATTTCAAAGTCTGAAAGTCATTCATCCTTCAGCTGTAGAAAGTGGCAATCCCACCCTTTCCAAGGGCCTATGCAGTGGCCCGCCTCTTTCCAAATCAATGTCGGGGAACATTGAGGAGACCACCTCTGGGCTCCACTCTCTCCAGGCATCAGGGCCACCCCTGGGCTCTCTGCCAATTCTGGGGCACATGCTCAACCCCTCCACATGGTGGCAGCCAGGCTCTCCCAGTCCCCCAAGGAGCGTGCTCTACCTTTTCCAAGGCCTGAGGCTACACAACTCTTCCACTGCAACAGATGAGAGGCTCATCCTCACCCTTCAGTGTAAACAAACGCTCTCCATGTATACAGGTGGGTTCACTCTCCTGGCCGAGGTTTCTTGGCTTCAGACCCGAGCGTCCATGGTTCTCACTCTGCAAACTCCAGTCTCTCCCTTTTGTGTCCTCCTTTGTCAAGATTGGCAGTAGTTCCATTTACACCAACAGTCCCTTCATGCACTCCAGGTCTTCTCCATCATTCTCTTCACAATTCCTCCAAAATCTTCCCCTTAGCCATCCAAAACACCATTCAAACATATCTGGTTTTTTTTTTTTTTTTTTTTTTTTAAGACAGAGAGAAGGAAGGAAGGATAGAAGGAAGGAAGGAAGGAAGAAAGGGAAACATTTTTAAACATTTTCTTGTTTTATTGTATTCTGTTTTTCCGTTTTTGTTACATGGGCTGGGGCCGGGAATCGAACCGAGGTCCTCCGGCATAGCAGGCAAGCACTTTGCCCGCTGAGCCACCGCGGCCCGCCCCATATCTGGTTTTTGCAAACCGCAGCAGCACCCCACTCTCTGGTACCAAATCTGTTCTAGTTTGCTAGCTGCTGGAATGCAACACACCAGAAATGGACTTGCTTTTAATAAAAGGGGATTTATTTTGTTGGTTCTTCAGAGGAAAGGCAGCTAACTTTCCACTGAGGTTCTTTCTTACATGGAAGGCACAAGATTGTCTCTGCTGGTCTTCTCTCCAGGCCCCTGGGTTCCAACAACTTTCCCCGGGGTGACTTCTTTCTGCATTTCCAAAGGCCTGGGCTGAGCTGCTAGTGCTGAGATGAGGAATGCCGAGCTGCTTAGCTGTGCTACGTTGCAATCTCTCATTTAAGCACCAGCCAATTAAGTCAAATGGCACTCATTGCAGCAGACACGCCTCTTAGCTGACTGCAGATGTAACTGGCAACAGATGAGGTTCACATACTGTTGGCTTATGTCTGCAGCAACAAGATTAGGTATGCTCACCTGGCCAAGTTGACAACTGAATCTAACTAACACAATACCTTTCTAGGAACTTGTCCATTTCATCAACATTGTTGTGTTTATTAACATAAAGTTGTTCATAGTATTCTGTTATTACCTCCTTTATTTCTGTGAGGTCAGTGGTAATGTCTCCTCTTCCATTTCTGATCTTATTTATTTGCATCCTCTCTCTTCTTCTTTTGGTTAATCTTGCTAAGGGCCCATCAATCTTATTGATTTTCTCATAGAACCAACTTCTGGCCTTATTGATTTTCTCTATTGTTTTCATGTTCTCAATTTCATTTATTTCTGCTCTCATCTTTGTTATTTCTTTCCTTTTGCTTGTTTTGGGGTTAGTTTGCTGTTCTTTCTCCAGTTCTTCCAAGTGGATAGTTCATTCCTGAATTTTTGCCCTTTCTTCTTTTCTGATATAGGCATTTAGGGCAATAAATGTCCCTCTTAGCACTGTCTTTGCTGCGTCCCATAGGTTTAGATATGTTGTGTTTTCATTTTCATTCTCCTCGTGATATTTACTAATTTCTCTTGTAATTTCTTCCTTGACACACTGGTTGTTTAAGAGTGTGTTGTTGAGACTCCACGTATTTGTGAATTTTCTGGCACTCGGCCTATTATTGATTTCCAACTTCATTCCTTTATGATCTGAGAAAGTGTTGTGTATGATTTCAATCTTTTTAAATTTGTTGAGACTTGCTTTGTGACCCAGCATATGGTCTATCTTTGAGAATGATTCATGAGCACTTGAGAAAAAGGTGTATCCTGCTGTTGTGGGGTGTAATGTTCTATAAATGTCTGTTAAGCCTAGCTCATTTATTGTAATATTCAAATTCTCTGTTTCTTTTTTGATCCTCTGTCTAGAAGTTCTGTCCATTGATGAGAGTGGTGAGTTGAAGTCTCCAATTATTATGGTATATGTGTCTATTTCCCTTTTCAGTGATTGCAGTGTATTCCTCACATATTTGGGGCATTCTGATTCGGTGCATAAATATTTATGATTGTTATGTCTTCTTGTTTAATTGTTCCTTTTATTAGTAGATATTATCCTTCTTTGTCTCTTTTAACTGTTTTACATTTGAAGTCTAATTTGTTGGATATTAGTATAGCTACTCCTGCTCTTTTCTGGTTGCTATTTGCATGAAATATCTTTTCCCAACCTTTCACTTTCAACCTATGTTTATCTTTAGGTCTAAGATGTGTTTCCTGTAGACAGCATATAGAAGGATCCAGTTTTTTAATCCATTCTGCCAGTCTATGTCTTTTGATTGGGGAATTCAGTCCATTAACATTTAGTGTTATTACTGTTTGGGTAATAATTTCCTCTACCATTTTGCCTTTTGTATTATATATATCATATCTGATTTTCCTTCTTTCTACACTCTTCTCCATACCTCTCTCTTCTGTCTTTTCGTATCTGACTCTAGTGCTCCCTTTAGTATTTCTTGCAGAGCTGGTCTCTTGGTCACAAATTCTCTCAGTGACTTTTTGTCTGAAAAGGTTTTAATTTCTCCCTCATTTTTGAAGGACAATTTTGCTGGATATAGGAGTCTTGATTGGCAGTTTTTCTCTTTTAGTAATTTAAATATATCATCCCACTGTCTTCTAGCTTTCATAGTTTCTGCTGAGAAATCTACACATAGTCTTATTGGGTTTCCCTTGTATGTGATGGATTGTTTTTCTCTTGCTGTTTTCAAGATCCTCTCTTTCTCTTTGACCTCTGACATTCTAACTAGTAAGTGTCTTGGAGGACGCCTATTTGGATCTATTCTCTTTGGGGTGCCCTGCACTTCTTGGATCTGTAATTTTAGGTCTTTCATAAGAGTTGGGAAATTTTCAGTGATAATTTTTTCCATTAGTTTTTCTCCTCCTTTTCCCTTCTCTTCTCCTTCTGGGACACCCACAACATGTATATTTGCGTGCTTCATATTATCATTCAATTCCCTGAGCCCCTGCTCAAATTTTTCCATTCTTTTCCCTATAGTTTCTGTTCCTTTTTGGATTTCAGATGTTCCATCCTCCAGTTCACTAATTCTAGCCTCTGTTTCTTGAAATCTACCATTGTAGGTTTCCACTGTTTTTTTTTCATCTCTTCTACTGTACCTTTCATTTCCATAAGTTCTGTGATTTGTTTTTTCAGACTTTCCATTTCTTCTTTTTTTTGATCCCATGCCTTCTTCATGTCTTCCCTCAATTTATTGGTTTGGTTTTTGAAGAGGTTTTCCATTTCTCTTCGTATATTCAGAATTAGTTGTCTCAGCTCCTGTATCTCATTTGAGCTATTGGTTTGTTCCTTTGACTGGGCCATATCTTCAATTTTCCTGGTGTGATTTGTTATTTTTTCCTGGCATCTGGACATTTAATCAGATTTCCCTGAGTGTGGGACCCAAGAGGTTGAAAGACTTTTCTGTGAAGTCTCTGGGCTCTGTTTTTCTTATCCTGCCCAGTATGTGGTGCTTGTCTGTCTGCGGGTCCCACCAGCAAAAGATGTTGTGGCTCCTTTAGCTTTGGAAGACTCTCGCTGCTGGGTGTGTGGTGGAGACAGAGGAAAGGTTGTAGTTTGGCTTTAATGACTTCAAATTGTGAAGTCCTGGGATATGAATTCCTGGAGAGAGGGATTCCACCTGAGTTGTGTTTCACCCCTCCCGTGGGGAAGGTTCAGGTGGTAGAGAGCCCTGAAAGCAGCCCGCCTCTGCATTTGGGGCAGTTGCAACCTGTGTAATCCCAGCGCTGAGTACAGAGGCACCCAAGCCTCTGCAGAAACAGCCACAGAAGGCTCTGTTTCACCCCTTTCCTCTTTTTCAGTTAGCCCAATAGGCAACTTCCACCTTGATCAGTTTTGCCTGAGCTGAGGGCCTATTTTTAGTAGTCAGAAGTTGTTCATTAATGTCACTATTGGTGTTAGGTTGGACTCAGTCTCTACTACTGTTGGAGACTCTTTCCTTTCCCTCCAGGAAGTCACCTGTGGGGGAGGGGCGCTGGCTGCTGTGGCATGGGGTATCGCTGAGCCGAGGCTCCCAGCCAGCCCAGGGAGCCGCATGTGTGGGAGGGTCTCCGGTTGCCGACTACCACATATTTTTAACATTGAATTTATTTTTCTAGGATGATTTTTGTAAAATGTTGTAAAAATTAAGAAAGAATATATATTATAGCTTCCTCTAATATTTGGCCTTTCTGTTATGTCTGCAAGACATGTTGACTGAATTAATGTGAGAAAATTAATTGAATGCTGTGAATTTTGAATGATAAATAGCTGTACAGTCTTACTGATTGCTAGAACTCCCTTTTTCCCCAGAAAAATGCAAAGAAGAAACAGAGAACAACTGAGGTAGGCTCAAATGTGAAATATCCTTGCAGTACTTATAATGACATCTTGCTGTGATAAACAAGTCAAACTGACATCAGAAAGTCTGTTAATCATCATCAGACAAATATGAAGTTGTTAAACTCCTTCCCATAATCCAAGTTCTTTGAGTAGTCACTTTCTTTCAGTTCTGCTCCTATGCATGCTCCTTTAGCTAACACACTTTGTTTTCCAGAGTCTGCATTCTGTTTTTAATGCAACAATGCAGTCAGACCAATTACTTTTCAAAAAATAATGTTGTCACTACTAGTTTTATTGAACTAATGAGTCTATATGTTGAAAACCAAGTTATTTGTAGAGAAATAACTTAGAAATTGAACTAAAATTTGAAGTAAAATGAACATATTTGATAAGTAGTATTAATGAATTGTCCTGATTACATTGTTTAAGGTGAAAGCGTGGTGAGAAGTTATAGGAATACTTGCAGACAACATTCCCATTGTTGACTAAATATAGTTTGAAACAAAGAGTGCCAGAGGTCACTGCATGGTTTCCAATGTAATGCTTTCTTTTGTCAAAAGAAGATGAGTTGACCAACAATACCACAACTTTATTCCCAGTCCATTCAAAGTTTCCCATTGCTTTGATTCTATAGAAAGTCCTGTATTTTTTATCATGTGTTTGACATTAAATTTCCCAGAAGAAAAAAATAGAAATCAAATCAAAATTTGAAGATTTTTGGTGGTAGAGTGTTCGCCTTCCATGCAGGAGACCCAGGTTTGATCCCTAGACCATGTACCCTCCAAAAATCTTCATGATGAAGTTCTGTTTCCTGTTATCAAGCTTCTCTTATCAGAGCAGATTCCTTAAAATGCCTAACACTTTCTGTGGAGAAATACCTCCCTGGAGCTTTCTGTAGGGTGCCTGTGACACTTTTTTCCATGACAATATAAATGAGTGGGTGGAGTATGGCTGTGAGGATACTACAGAAGGTGGAAACAGCATTGTCTGTTTAGGAGTGTGGTATAAGTGAGGAAACACACATGTGCAGGTGGTGGTCCAGAGAAGAGGCCACCAACATCTTCCTCACTTCCACTTCATTTGTCCTGTAAATAGTTGAGTAAGGGGCAGTAAAGATAGAGAAAGTGATATAGTACATAATGAGGAGGGAGGCATGCATACCTATGATACTCTATAGGCCAAAGTTTCTTTAGAGAAGAGCTTCAGAATTGCAGGGACCTTTCCGAAGAAGTAGTTGATTTCTTGAGAGAGAGAGAGGGAGAACTTAATGGTCACCATAGTGAGCAAGAAATAATTTAAAGACTCTTTCAGCCAGGCTTACCCAACAACCAATAAGCAGGCCCTGTATTTCACAAGACCAGGACAGGGGGTTGCAGGTGGCCATGTACAATTAGAGAATAAGCCCTAGGAGGAATGACTTAGCCCTTGCCAAAGTTAAGTAGAGGAAGTGCTAGGCAGTTCACCCTCCAAAGTGAATGGCCCACTGACCACTAATTGCTCATTCAGGATCTTAGGCACCATGGCAGAAATGAAAAGGATGTCCATGTTAGTTGTGCAAGAAATACATGGGACTGTGGGAGTGGAAAGCACTCGGATGATAATGATTATGATGGTGTTGCTATGATGAAGATCAGAATGTTGAGAAGGATGAGGGTAAAAGAAGGATCCAAGAGGAGATATTGCTGAATAAGGTGAGGAGGACAAAGTAAACATACCCCTCTGTAGATAATTGCCTACCTCCATAGCTCTGCAGATAAAAGAGAGATAGGTATTGTGGTGAGTTGGAGCTGTGTACCCCAGAAGAACATTTTTATAAATTTAATCCATTCCTACAGGTGTGAATCCATTGTAATTGGGACCTCCTGATGAGGTTACTTCAGTTAAAAAGGTGTGACCCACATCAATGAGGATGGGTTTTAATCTTATTTTTGGAATCATTTATACATGGAAAGAAATTCATGCACTTATACACAAATCCACAACAAGCAAGAGACCGCATATAAGGGGAACCAAGAAGAGAAGGGATAGATAAGGAGATGCACCATGAACCTTGCCAAGTGACATAAGAGCCAAAGTTTGCTTGCAGCCACCAACAGAATGGAACAGTCTTTGAGGAGAAAGCAAATCGTTCATGATGACTTAAATTGGACTTTCTTTTAACTTCAAACCATAAGCTAATAATTCCCCAATGTTTAACCTGACACATTTCATAGAACTTTCTTGAGGAGCCCAGGATACTAAAATGGGTATAATAGGTTAAATTCAGGACAAAATAAAATGATCAGATTTGGTGAAAATTTTATGATGCAATCATGGGACATAATCATCCAAAAATTATTCATGCCTCAGATTATCTCCCCATTTTAGACTGCCCCTGGGGTTGATTTTAGTTAATGGGTCGCTTTAAGAAATTAAGCTTTACTTTTGTACCCTAAGCACCACCCATTTCTTTTAAACTCCTGGAAGAACAGCATGTGCAGAATTCTGTTTTGTCACATAATTCCTTTATTAATTAAAGGATGGTATGATTGTCTTGTTGACTGTTATTCATTCATGTTGATAATCAAATAATTTTAGGTCCTTAGGCTCTTTGACATTCAAATATTTTAACAAAATCTTTGTTCATCACTGTTCAGTTTGCAAAAGCTGCCAGAATGTAATACACCAGGAATGGGTTGGCTTCTATGAGGGGGATTTATTAAGTTATAAATTACAATTCTAAGGTTGTGAAAATGTACAAATTAAGTCATCAAAAAGAGGACACCCTCTCATTGGAAAGGCAGCTGACATCTGGGTTTCGCTGTCACCTGGGAAAGCACATGGTGATGTCTGCTGTCCTTCTCTCCTGGCTTCTGGTTTCAAATGGCTCTCTTATCTCCTGTGTTCCTTCTGGCTTCTGCTGAGGATTTTTTCTTCTGCATCCCCAAACATCTGTGTCTGAGCCGTCTGCAAAATCTTTGTCACTTAAAGGATTCCACTAAGCTGATTAAGACACCTCTTGATTGGCAGCAGTCACATCTCCACGGAAACAATCTAAGCAAAAGGTCCCAGACAACAATGAGTCTGTTACCACAACGTTAGATTAGAATAACAGGGCTCTTCTGGGGCACGTAAGAGCTTTAAACCAGCACATTACACCCTCTGGACCATCAAAAGATATATTAATTCCATTTACAAAATATATTCATTCCATCACCATATCACAAAAGCATTAAACCATATCAGTAAAAATACAGATAAAATATCAAGCCAAAATCAATACAAAATCTCATTGATGTCAGTTACAGGTATGTATTGTCCTATGGCAAAATAATCTTCTGTCTGTAGGTCTGGGAAATTTGGAACAAGTTATCAGCTGCCAATATACAAAAGAAGGGGAAGTCATAGGGTAAACATCCCCATTATGAAAGGAAGGTATTGGAAGGAAAACATGACTCACCAGACCTCCAACAATTCTGAAAACATACAGGGGATACTGTTTTAGATTTCAAAGCCTGAGAATTATTTTTGGAGTGATGTTCCATCCTTAGGGCTTCAGAAAGCAGCAGTCCATCCTTTCCAAGGGTTTATGTGGTGGCCCTGTTCTCTCCAAACACTTGGATGAGGGTTTCAACATTGGAAATCTTTAGAAAGACCAACTTCTTCTTGGCTCCACCCTCATCAAGAGTCAGGGAGACACCCAGAATCTCTGCTATCTCTGGGGCATATGCTCAACTCCTCCAAAAGAGTGAGGTAGTAGAAGGTGTTCCCAGTTCCTGGGGAATGTGCTCCATACTGTCTGAGGCCTGTGCAACAAAACTTTTCCTCCTGCTCTCTGTCTCTGGGGCAAACTCACCCTCTCCACATTCATGGGGGGATCTGCTTTCCTGGCTCATGTTTTCCAGCTCCAGGCCTTAGCTTCCATGATTTTGCCTCTAAAGGCATTTTACCTTCAATTTGTCCCTTTTCTGTCCTTTTTAGTCCAGAAAGACAGTGGTTCTGTTTATACAGATCCCATAACACTCTGATTAGTTTTCCATGTAGTATACAGGAACCATGATTGTCAAACAGCATAACTTTCCACAAATTCTTTCTAGACACCTCCATCTTCAAGCCTGGCTTATCCTTTCAGGACACATAAATTCCATGTTTTGTTAAATCCTCACTGTGGGGCACTAACCTCTTTGATCTCACTTCTGGAATACCAGGATTTTCCAGGCCATCTGTTTTGGGTTGCTTAGTACCCAAGTGTTGAGTTCTCAGCTTACCCTTTTCCTGTTGTATTTTACTATCACATGAAAGGAGAAGCCAGGCTGAATTCTCCACATTTTTATTTGAAAATCTCTTCAACTAAGTATCCCAGCTCATCACTTGCAAATTATTCCTTCCATCCAATACTACTCTTCAGTTTTACAAAGTTCTCTACCACTTTAAAACACAGATCAACTTTTCTTCAGTTTACAGTAACATACTCATTATCTTTGTCTAAGGTCTTCTCAGAGGTATCTTAGGGTCTATAATTCTACCAAAAGTCTTTTCAAATCAATCTAAGTCTTCACTATCAAGTTTCTTAAAATTCTTCCAGAATATTCCTTTTAATTCATAAATTAATTCCAGCATTTTTGGTATTTGCAAATCACAGCTACTCACTGCCAATACCAAAGCTTTAGTACTCTAGGTTCTCTAGGGAAGTAAAACACAGAAGATATATGTAAATATGAGATTTTTAAGTGTTTCACACAACTGTGTAAATGAATATGTCTAAATTCCATAGGACAGGCCACAAGCTGGCAACTCTGATGAAGGTCTTCAATAAATTTCTCAGGAGAGGCTGGGTGAATCAAATGGAGAGAGAAATGATTTCTTCTGACTTCACATTTAAAACTTTCAGCTGATTAGATTAAATGTCATTCACTGAAGAAGATTCTACCCTTAGACAACTGCAGATGTAATTAGCCATGATTGTAATCAACATATTGATGATCCAAGTCCATAAAACATTCTCACAGCAGCAGATAGGCTAGTGCTTGCTAGACCAGACAATTGGGTACCATCATCTGTCCAAGGAGATGGATTAAACTGAATCATCACAAGGATTATCTTACCCTAAGTACAGTGCACATAAAAAAAGATAATAAAGAACTAGCAAATTGAATTGTGATAGGGTGGTGGATAAGTAAAAGAGAGAGACTCCAAGTAGTACTAATTTAACTTTAATTTTCATATATGGGATCCCTTTATAAAAGCACCCATATATTGTGCTCCAGGCAAGATAACAATACTGACTGATTTTACCTAATTACACTGATCTTCATATACTTACGCATCTGTAAAAAATTGACAGCTTAACTTATTCATATTAGGTTTTAGGTGTTTAATAATACTGATCACATACAAAAGAATAAACCATTAGAGTTTTAGTTTCTCAGAAACAAAGACATACTAGAAAGTAGGCAATCAAGAGACAATTATGTTTAAACTCAAACAGTATTCATTTTCATTCATTTAGGTAAAAACTCTCAAATAATAACATACTTCTCATCTCATTAATATGCATAAATGGGAAAGGATCATGTATTAATACATAAATTTTAAATATAAAAAATAATGAAGAAAACATTTTCATTGACAAATTTTAGAAAGTATTGTCTCCCAAAAGAAGATACTATTCTTTAAACCCCAAGTCAAATTATGCAAACATAACTATTTAATTTAAATATTTTACTACTCATGAAGGTGAGTTTGTTTAGCATAGCAAACTCAATTGGCATCATATAAATTCACACTCTTCAGTATGATAGCTGCAAGACACAAAATGACAATCCATTACCTGAAAAGTTGGTGGACTAAACTGATATGTCCTATAAGTCAAAATTGTACTCAGGGTTTCAAAGATCTATTATGAAAAAATAATGTAACATGTCCAATTAAAATATTTTATTTTATTGCATGTTGAAATTACATGTTGAAATGATAGCATTTTGGATATTTTAGTTTAAATGAAATAGATTTTAAAATGTACTTCACCTGTCCCTTTTAATTTTTTGAGCATGGCCACTAAAAATGCTCAGTTACCTCTATGACTCCCATCAGATTTTTACTCAATAACACTGTTTTAGTAACTTCCCTGTTACAGAATGCTTTAACTCCAAATATCTCTGTCCATCCAAATTCTGGAAAGGTCAATAGTCATAACAATATTATAAAGAGTTGAGCAATAATTTCAGTTGAAGTAGCAAGTAAGAAAAAGAAATATTATGTGCATGCATATTCACCTATATATGGTAGTAAGAAGACATTAATAATGACTGCTTATTTCTTAGTGATTGACAAGTGTTACTTTATCCAACAACCATATGAGATACAACATATTTATCCATTCTACAGATGAAAAAAGTTTGAATTAGAGAGTTTAAGAGTTTTGGGGGATTGTGGCTTTAATTAGTCAGTGGAAGTAGAATTGTTTTGTTCTTTTTTTCAGTAAACCATCACTTTATTCATTCCACTAATATTTCCTCAGTCATACTGTAAGTTAAAGTTCTAAGCTTTGAAGGGAATTTACAAAACATGGTCCCTGACTTCCAGAAGCCAAGAATTGGGCAGATTATGAGCCCTTATTATTTATGGTCACAGGCGCACTATAAGAATGATACCAATTATATTACCTTTGAGTTTTGACTACTCCCTAGCCAGGTTATGTTGGAGAATATGAAAAAGAATATTGTCAGAAAAATAAGATGCAAGAAAAAGTACCTGAAGTCCAGGGGCAGATAAAAGATAAATTCATACCAGTGCTTTTCTGTGCATTTCCTGACAACTATGTCAGCCAGGTCTATCTATAATTTTATAAAATAAATTTTGAACATACTTTTATTGAGACAAACTATATTCTTATACATTTTCTTCTTCCTCATTCTTGAAATATTACTGACTTTAATCAGTTCTTTTTGCCATCTGTTTTCTTGATGTAGTTTTTGTTCCCATTATGCTTAACCATGGGGGAAATTAAAAGTATGCATTTTTAATTGCCCCCCAGCCCTGGCCCTCTCTAGTTTAATAAGATCAATCTCCTCCAAGGGCTTTGCTCATTATTTTGCTATAAATTCATAGGATGTTAGATGGTTAATGTAGACCAAGCACAAAAACTGGTCCATGGGGAATATTAAAGCCCAACAGTGACAAATTGTCCCCCAATTTTTGCTTTCATTGCATGGCTGTCTCCATCCCTGATGGAATATTCCTGGAACTGACTCTTACTTAATTAGGACTTGAGATTTCCTGAATATTCTTCACAAGGGGGAAGGGAGATTTGAGCAGCATATTTTAGGAACATCTTCCTTTCACTCTGTTAATTCTGACTTATGCCCAACATTGAAAGATTTATAAAGCAATAATATAACAATGTTAATGAGTATTTGAAAAATGTGAAAAGAAAGATTAAACCACGGGAATACCCAATGTCCACTTAATAACTATTGCTATGTGTAAGCAAAAATTTTAAATTTGGTACACTTTCAGTTTTGCATTATATAGAAAACCTTAAAAAGTGACATCTGTTAAAATATGGATTCCTTTGATAACTAAGAAATTTGGATATCTATGACCACTTTAGGAATTTTTTTCTGTTCTTGGGATTTTGCCCAATTTATGCTGGGGATTTGAAAAAAAATCTGTGTATTCCCTTTATATACAAAAGATAAATATTTTTGAATATGTAGGATATTAATTTCAATCATTTGTCCCCAATCTGTTAGCTGTAATCCCGGCTTGATTACTGGGAAAAATGTCTTATCTATTTATTTATGTAAGATATTTCTTTGGTCTCTCATACTCTGAGTTTAATTTGCAATGATATTCAACATTTAAGCCTTGATTAGTAGGCAATTTTACTTATACTAGTTATATATTTTTAAATATATAAAATTTTAGAACATCTATTATCTATTTTATTCTTCTGTGATAATATTGGGATGATGTGTAACTCTGCACAGCCAAAGTTTGACAAAATTATAATTTTAGATAATCAAAATTAACCCTAATTTCTTGTTTTTTTAAAAAGCAAGAGTTCAACTGTGAATGTTGGATAGGCATAAAGTTCTTACTGGTGTGACCATCTTAATCTGGAGAACATATCTGCTTAGGTGAACTCAATTTTCACCCATGCTCCATTTATCACATTTTGGTATGAAGCATGGATATAAAATTTTTGCTTGCCTGAATTATCCTTAGTCAAAATTTTAATACTAACCCTATCATCTGAACCCCATCACCTGCTCTCATTCCCCATGTTCCAGGCACCCCCACCCCAACAGCCCCCAGTGCACGAACCTGCCCCACACCCCCACCCCAAATAAAGCCCAACCCGCTGCTCCTGCACACCTCCTGAACACTACCTCCCCCTTCCTGTTCCCTGGAGGCTGATACAGTGCATAAAGTCTGTGGGCACTAACTGACATACCAAGGCTACCCCTGCCCCTGACCCACAGTATCACACAGCTTCAAAACAGGAGCACAAAACAGGTCTTTATAAATTTAAAAGCACTGAAATTATTCAAAGCATTTTCTCTGATCACACGGGATGAAGCTGGATCTCAATAACCACCAAAGAATGAGAACATTCACAAATATATGGAGATTAAATAGTACACTCTTAAGCAACAAGTGGGTCAAAGAAGAAATTGCTAGAGAAATCAGTAGCTATTTGGACACACACACAAAAAAAATTTTAATACTAGTAACATTTCAGTTTCAGAAACTCACCTGCTCTTTCTAACATTTTCTATCCATTAATGGCAGGTAAAACAGCAAGTGGCCAAGTTTTTTGGTTGTTACTGTTTGCTTTATATTGTGATTTTCTTGTCAAACTCTACTTTCTATCAAGTATTGACTAAAAGGGGGGCCACCATCTAACTCAGATGATGTTTGAGGGTGTCAAAAACCTAAATAGAACAGGACAGGTTGACAATTAGCATGAACAGGGACTTTCCTAGGCAACAAGGAGGAAAGATTACCCTTACTATAAGCCATTCAACATTCAGCTGATGTATAAAATAGTCAATTTTATTTCCTCCTTGATGGTATTTGCATATGAAATGCCACTTCTTATTTTTGAATAAATGACATTTAAAAATCATTTTGAGAATCTTTAAAATGGTAGAAAACTTTGATAAAAAAGAGATCTTCCTTCTTCCTAAAAGTATAGCAAAAGCATAGTCACATGTCCCTAGAGAAGCTAAACTGAGGCCTTCACTTCTCTAATTCCACCCTTGAGATATATTCAGTCATAACATTTGGTGTTTAGTGTTATGAATGTTACTCAACTTTTGGAATCAGAAGACCTGATTTCACATCCTATCCTTATCAGTTACAAGCTGCTGAATATTCTGCAATTCACTCCCATTCCCTGCCCTATCTGTCTCACAAACATTTCTGAAAATTAAGTAAGAAAGTAAGGGTACATAAATTTCTTGAGATATAATATGGATAAATTTCCTAAGTAAATTTCCTTAAATATTTCATGTAGTAACTAAGGAAGTGGATTAGTAAAAAAACTATTACTTAGCTCCTATCTCTAGATTTATTTCTTAAACATACAACTGAATGTTCTATTTTTAAAATGAGAACCATGTGGAATCTTTCATTGAAACAAATTTTCTCAGACATGTCAACTTCAATATTCTCCAATATTGCCCTGATTTCAACCAATTTCCCCATAAGTGAATCCAGAATCTGATATTTAGAGCAACCTGTGAATGACTGACAATAAATCCTTCAAGTTACTCCACTCAAACAGCAGCCTCCAAAATGTGATTATCTGGGTGTGAAAATCATGCACTTATATTTCAATAAAAAATCTTACAGAACTAAAGTATGACATGGAATTGCTTAGAATTCCTTTTCTCTAGTAATTCTAGGCTGCTGAGAGACATTAAATCAACCTTTCCAAAATCTAGGGCTTTTCATATTTTGAATCAAAGCAGTACAGGAAGAGAAATGGGGACAAGAGAAGTAAAGAGAAGGAAGATACAGGCAGGCTATGGGTTTAAATTGTGTACCAAGAAATAGCAAACTGAGCTGCAAGGCAGCAGAAGCATTTATTTGAGGTTTAGAATTGCAATTCAGAGACCACAGATTAAGGTAACAACA
The DNA here is from genome assembly GCF_023851605.1 of Tamandua tetradactyla. NCBI lineage: Eukaryota > Metazoa > Chordata > Mammalia > Pilosa > Myrmecophagidae > Tamandua > Tamandua tetradactyla. Next base: position 86,932,410 of record NC_135330.1, read on the forward strand.
GAAAATTTGTCCCTTCTTGGAGGTCCCATGCAAGAGATTTTAAAGGAAAAAGTTCATCTAAGTTGCTTATGATTAATGGACATTCAGGGAACTTCAAATAGCCTTCAAGTTAGATGGTTTATGGATATTTTTATCTTGTGATTTGTTTATTTCTAGATGTCCTTAGGGATTTGAACACTGTTGCTTGAGGCTTTGCATATTGGGCAGTTTGTGATATCTGGCTTTTATTTGCATAAAAGTGATATCCCAATTGCTCCCTCCAACTCCATTTTAAATCTCCTAACCACAGTAACTCTGTTTTTTTTTTTTAATTTTGCTTTACAAAAGCATGAAATGTTGCAGTGGATTGAGCCCAAATTCCATTTTCTTCACATAGGTAGGAAGTCTAGTCCTTAACCAGAGTGAGACACTTTAAAGTAGATTAGGATTGGCAAATAGAATGTGGACCTAGAGACTGACCTGCTGGAGTCCTTAAATTGCTAATAAATATGCAAGGAAAGTTGGTATCACTTACATTATGTAAATTTCAAATATAAAAAATGACCAAAGGGCTTAAGTAGGAGAATTTATACCATGGTGATAAGCATTTCATCTTATTTGAAAGGAGAATGGACATAAGAATGCCAGCCTATGGGATCTTTTGTCTCTAGTCTACAATTTTCTTTTTAGGTGCATGGTCTGGAAATTGAACCCAGGTCTCCTGCATGAAAGTCAGGCATTCTAACCACTGAACTATGTTCATGGAAGCAATTTAACCAAACAAATCCAACCTAAGCAATATTGAAAGAGGATTAAGACAACATAGCCCTTCTGGGACCCTAAAATTTTCAAACCAGCAGAAGTACACATATTAATGCTTCTTCCATAACTCTTTTCTATCTACATTTATTCCTTTGATGACTTTCATCTGCTCACTCTACTCATCCACTACTATGGTTAATACATATCTCAACCTAACTTGTCTGAAACTGAACTTTCATGCCAACTCCCAACATTTGCTCCATTGTAGTCCTCAGCTGATATCAACTCCTTCTCTTCATTTACACAATCAAAAAATCTTGTTGCCATCCTTGGTTCTTTTTTTCTCTCACCCTACATAAACTTTCAAGATCTGTTGACTTAGCAAAATATATCAAGAACTCACCACCTCCACAGTTACCAATAAGGGTTGACCAACTTCTATCTGCTTGGATTAATGTAATAACCACCTAAGTGGTTTCCTTACTTGTGTCTTTGCCCCTATTTTAATTTGTTCTCAGCACAATAGCCAGAATGATCCCATTAAAACATAAGTTAGATCTTGTCATTCTTTTGCCAAAACATTTGAGTTATGTGGACTGTGAACTAATTCAGATGAAAGTCATTAGTGGCTCAGATAATGGTGGTAATAGTAGAGATGGTAAGAAGCAGAGAATTTTAGATATATTTTGAAGTGAAAGCCAATAAAATTTTCTCACCTGCAGGATATGAGAGAAATAGAAGAGTCAAGAGTGTTTCCAAGTTTTTTGGTTTTTACCTAAATATCTGAAACAAAAGAGATGATAAATAGATTGTGATGACTACTGGAGGAACAAATTTATGTGGGTTATCAGCAGCTTAGTTTAGAAAATTTAAATTTGATAGTCTATTAGGCATCCAAATAGAGATGTAGAAATGCAAATTCATATATTGGAGTAAATTTCAGAACAGAGAACCAGCCTGGAGATTTGAATTTGAGAGTCATCAGCATATAGATGACATTTAGACAACACTGCATGAGATCATCTAGGGAGTAAACGTAGATAGAAGTTGATGGCCTGAGTCCTAATGCACTCCAAAATTTGTAGGATATATTTATGAGGGGACAACTAGGAAAGGATACTTGGAAGTAGCAGCCAGAAAGATGGGAGTAAAATTAGGTGGTTTGGGGGTCCTGGAAGCCAAATGAAGAAGCAAGTGTTTCACGGATGAGAACATTCAACCTGTAATATGTGCTATGGGTCAAATAAGGTGAGTCTTGGAAATGAATACAAGATTTAGCAATCTGGAGGTCATTGGTGATCTTGATAGCAGCAATTGTGATTTAGTGATGAGAGAGGAGGGGATAAATTAGATAAAAGGAATTTAGATAATTTATTTGATGAGTTCTGTTGTATAAAGAAGGAAAAATGGGGCTAAGTGAATGAAATAGAAGTTTACTTTTTTGTTAAAAATACGATTGCATCCCATTGGAAATTATCCAGTAGAAAGGGAAAACTGATTCAGAGAGAAGATTGATAGACTACCCTCTTGAAATAGGCCAGATGGGAATGGTCTATTATACAAGTAGAAGAGCTGACCTTAGGTAGTACCAATCATGGAAACATGAGGAAGGAAATCAAACCTAGATGCAGGTATGTGGGTAGATATGGCAGTTAACAATTAGGGAAATTCTCTCTCAATTTCTTCCATTTTCTCAGAAGGGGGCAAAAGTGGGTGGACCTAAAAACCTGGAAAAGAGAAGGATGAGGAGAGAACCCTGGGGGGAATAAGGACTTTGAAGGCCTGATATATATATATATATATATATATATATAAATGAGTGAAATGTACATGCTCAGGGCCTGATCCCATGCTGAGAAAAGACCTGAGAAGATCCTAGATATACACTTCTGGCTGATCCCAGGGCTCCATGGAAGCAGGAGATGAAGGCTAAGGCAGAGTTCTAGGCAACCTGGGTAAGTGTTGAAGTCTTGCCCCAGCTCAAAGCCAATCTGCAAAGACATGGAGAGTGTTAGTTACTTTATTTTTTCTTCTTTGATACCAGCCCTTAAAAGAAATCATTGGCTGACCATGGACATCATGGAACAGAGGCTTCAGTGGTCACATTTGACAAGGAATACAATCTTTGTAAAATAGTTATTATAATACAACAATGATTAAGTGTTTAGTTTTATGTTCAGATTTTGGTATGCATGTGCCCATTATTCATTTGTTTAAATGAAAATTTTAAATTTAGAGTAATTTTAGGTTTACAGAAAAGTTTCAAAGGTAATTAAGAAAGGTTCATATATACCCCTCACTCAATGTTCCCTATTGTTAACATGTTACATCTCCATGGTATAAATGTAAAAACTAAGAAACCATTATTGTACATTCCATCAACTAAACTATAGACTTTATTAATATTTCATCCAATTTTTCATTTCTGTTCCAGGATGTCATCAGGGTATCATATTGAATTATTTTTTATTTCTCTCCATTATCCTCTGGTCTGTGACTCTTTCTCAGCCTTTCCTTGTTTTACATGACATTGATAGTCTTGAGGATTAGTGATATCTTCTTGAAGGTCGACAAATCTGTATTGTCTGAACTTTTTCTCATAAGTAGATGTGGGTAATAAGTTTTTAGACAATTTAAGTAATTGTCTAAAAATATATTTTTTAGACAATTACCGGAAAAGTAAAGTGTTCTGGTAACACAATATCGTGGAAAGTATGATATCCACATGACGTCGCTGATCACTTGGTTAAGGTAATGTTCGACACTTGGTTAAGTTAGTGCTTTTCAGGTTTTTTCCATTGTAAAGTTACTGTACTTCCCTTTCCCTATTCTTTTGAAGAGAGTCTCTATATATAGCCCACCCATGTGTGTCAGGTAGGATTAAGCACCAGATCCTGAAGGGAGAAGTATCTGTTTATACTATTTGTGATTCCTCTATAAGGAAGAATCCCCCCATTAATTAATTTAATCATTACTTTATATCAGTATGTATTCATATGTATTTATTTTACACATTGGGTTATAGTTCCATACTAAAGCATTTATTTTGTTATTCATATTGTTTAGTTTTGTTCACAGGTGCTTCTCCAGGTCAGCTCCTCTGTTCTTTTTACATACCCTACATAACTTTTGTCTTTCTGAGCACTGAGGTACTGCAAGGAAGTCTAAGCTCATCTTATATTTTACCTGGCTCAGCCATACAACCACCCATTTCTCCAAGCAATCCTGGTTCCTCTTATTGGAGAATAGTACTGAGAAACAAAGTTCTGGGCACTGGGTGCTTATTGCTACTTAAATGTCATCATTAGAGTCTCACTTAGCATACAGAATTAGTTAATTTGCCATTCATTTTTTTGTCATAAAACAGAGTTATATTGCACATAATTGTAAGTTTTTCTCTATAGTTAAATTTTAGTTATGTTATTTATAAAATCACTTATTTTTCTTTGCATCATGTTTTCACTTTTATTTATTTATTTTTGTTAGAGGAGTTTTAGGTCTACAAAAAAATCATGCAGAAAATACAGAGCTCCCCTATAACTCCTTTGTACATACACAGTTTTTTTTCTTTTTAACACTTGCATTAGTGTGGTACTTTTCTCACAATTTATGAAAAAATATTATAATTATATGATTAAATATAGTCCATAGTTTACATTAGCATTCACTGTGTCACACAGTCCAATATTTTTTAGTACATTTTTATTCTGGTAACATATATACAGCCTAAAATTTCCCTTTTTATCACATTCAAACATACAATTCAGTGATATTACCTGTCTTTAGAATACTGTTCTACCATCACAACCATCCATTACCCAAACATTTGTATCATTCCAAACAGAAGCTCTATACGAATTGAAAATCATTAACTCCCATTCCCTATACCCATCCCTGTTTCCTTTGGAGTGCATTCTAGTTTCTGACTATGATTTTGATTATTCAAATATTTCATATCAATGAGACTCTACAATAGTTATTTTGTGATTGGCTTATGTCACACAACATGATGTTCTCAAGGTTCACACATGTTGTCAAATGTATTAGAACTTCATTTTATATGGCTGAATAATATTCCATTGTATTTACATACCATGATTTGTTTATCTATCTATCTGCTGATTGCACTTCGGTTCTTTCCATCTTTTGGCAAGTGTGAATAACGTTGCTAAGTCCCTGCTTTTAATTTTTTGGGTAAATATCTCAAAGTGTCCATATGTTAATTTTATTCTTAACTTTCCAAAGAATTGTCAAACTTTTGTCCACAGTACCTAGCCCTTTATAATCTCACCAACAATGAACAACTGTTCCTTTTTCTCCACATACTCTACAGCATCCATTATTAGCCCATTTTTTAAGAGTAGCCATTTTAGTGGGTGTAAATGGATCTCATTGTGTTTTTGCATTTCCATAATGGAAGTGATATTGAACATATTTTCAGGTACTTATCAGCCATTTTTATATCTACACTGGATAAAGGGTATCTCAATCATAAGTTTTCTGCAATCACATGGTCACAACCTTAACAACTCTACAGTTATTCAATCATCTTCAAGAGTCTAGAATTTGATTACATTTCAAAAATTTCAGGCATTTCTCCCTAGCTACTCCAATACACCAAATGCTGAAGAGGGATAGCTGTATAATCATAAGAATAACCTCCAGAATGACCTCTCAACATTATTTGAAATCTCTCAACCACTGAAACTTTATTTTGTTTTATTTCTCTTATCCTTTTTGGTCAAGAAGGTGTTCACACCCATGTCCCATGTTGTCAGGGAGATTTACGTACCTGGGAGTCATGTTCAATGTATGGGGGAGGGGGGACATTGAGTTTGCCTGCAGAGTTGGTTAAGAGAGAGGCGAAATCTGAGCAGGGAAAGAAGTCCTTGTGGGATGGCTCTTAGGCATACTCGTACGTAGACTTGGCTTATCCTTTCAGAAATAAGTTTCATAAGGAAAAGCCCCAAGATTGAGGGTCTGTCCCATCAACTTGGCAGTCCCCAATGCTTGTGAGAATATCAGCTTTTCCCCCTGTGGGGAAGTTGAATATTTCCACATAGTACATTATTACTGTTAATTATGGACCCAAGTTTTCTATGATTGAATTTTTTCCTTACATACCATCCTATTGTTGACACCTTCCAATATTGACATTCATTTGTTTTTCTTCATCCAAAAGCATTCTTATATTTGTATTCTTAATCATCATCCCTAATCTCTACTCTAGAAAGTATTTCTACTAAATTTCTACTCTGCAGTCCTTATCCTCTATCTTTATGTGTTCTGGATATTAAATCCTCATCTAATACATGGTTTCTGAATATTGTCTCCCATTGCACAGGCTGCCTTTTTGCTTTCCTAACAAAGTCCTTTGATGCCTAAAAGTGTTAAATTTTGAAGAGATCCCATTTATCTATTTCTTTTTTCATTGATTGCACTTTGGTGATAAGGTTTATAAAGCCACCTCCTATCACAAGATCTATAAGATATTCCCCCTATTTTATTCTAAAAGTTTTATGATCTTAGCACTAATGTTTAGTTCTTTCATCCATTTTCAGTTAATTTTTGCATCAGATAAGATGTATGGGTTCTCTTTCATTCTTGTGGATATGGGTATCCAGTTTTCCAAGCACCATTTATTAAAGAGGCCACTCAGTCCCAGTCGAGTTGACTTACCTACCTTATCAAATATCAAAAGTTCCTAAATGAGAGATTCTATTTCTGAACACCGAACTTGATTCCATTGGTCAGTTTATATATTTTTATGCAAGTATCATGCAGTTTTTGACCCAAGTAGCTTCATAATATGCATTAAAGTCAGGTAGTGTGAGACCTCCCTCTTCATTCTTCTTTATGAAGATATTTTTAGTGATTTGGGCCACCATGCCCTTTCAAATAAATTTGGTTATTTTTTCTATTACTACAAATACATTTTTGAGATTTTAATTGATATTGATGTAAATCTATAAATCAATTTGGGTAGACATCTTGACTTTATTTATTTTTCTAATCCATGAATGCAGTATGTCCTTCCATTTATTTTGGTCTTCTTTGATTTGTTTTTAGCAATTTTAGCAATAGATTTTTGTGGCCCTGGTTAAATTTATTCTTAAATATTTGATTATATTGAATTCCATTATAATTTTTTTTCTTGATTTTCTCCTCAGATTGTGTATTAGTAGTGTATAGAGACACTGCTTATTTTTGGATGTTGATCTTGTACCCTGTCACTTTGCTATACTGATTTATTAGCTCCAGGAGCTTTGCTGTAGGTGTTTTGGAATTTTCTACATATAGTACCATGCCATCTGCAAACAGTGAAAATTTTGCATCTTCCTTTCCCATTTGGATGCCTTTCATTTTTTTCTGTTGTCTAAATGCTCTAGCTAGAACTCCTAGCACAAAGTTGAATAACAATGGTGACTGTGGGCATCCCTACCTTGTTCCTGATCTTAGAGAGAAAGATTCCAATCCTTCCCCATTGAGTATGATGTTCACACAACTCACTGATTTGGGTTTTGACATGATTTTAGCATGTGCGATTGAACATTAATTAATTGTCCCTACTTTATCTTGTTTAAGTGTTAGTTTGCTCCTTTGACTGGACCATATCTTTGTTTTTCCTAGTATGACTTGTAATTTTTTATTGGTGCCTAAGCATCTGATTTCTTTGATTAGTTTATTTTGAAGGTCATTTTCACTCTTACCAAAGGTTTTCTTATTGGTTGGCTTTTTTGTCTTACATGTTTTTCTGTGTTCAGTTCAACTTATTTTAGAACACTAGCATAGCTTCTTTTCAGAGTTTTTCATCTCTTGTTTTTTCTTCTGTTCTTGCCCTATCTAAATGGAACTTTTTAAAGAATAATCTCCCTGATATTATGAATCCCTGTCAGATTTTCCCAGAAAAGACAGGCCTAGATCTCAGGAGGAGGATGTATTCAGCATGATGTTTCACTGTGGATAAGACTCAGTAGGTTGCTAAAAATTCCTGTGGAGACTCTAGACTCTCTGCTTTTCCAGTACTTACCAGCAGGTGGTGCTTGCCAGTCTGCAGGTATTCACTAATGTAAAGTGGTGTGGTGCCTTAACATTTTAGGCACACCCTAGAGCTGCCAGTGGCATGGTTGAGAGAGAGACTGATGTAACCAATGGGCTTGGGCTTAGCCTTTAGGTCTGAATTCTGTGATAGAGTGCTTCCACTTAGGTGGGTTCTGCTCCACTTTTCCTGGGGAAGGTAAGTCCCTTTGTAGTGCAAAAACCAGGAACGAGGCCACAGGCCTCCAGGGATGTTCTGTGTAGTTATAACAGACTGAGAGTAAGGATCAGTAGTTTTGGGAATCAGCTTTATTTTCTATGGCCATAGGGCTCAGCTGAGTAGCTTCTGGAAATCTGAGCCCCGAATAAAAGGCAACCTTAGCTTTTACAGATTGTATGGCATGTTAAAGACAAGGAAAACAATGGGCAGATTTAAGTTGAGAATGGCCCAGAGCTGAACCATAAAGGGAGGGGGCCCCCTCCCCACGAATATCTCATCTTGCCTACTTGCAGCTTCACCAGTTCCTGAAAGATAGGGGAGGGGGGTTCTATCACAGGAATGTGTCTTATCTCACTTGCTTGCAGTTTTATCCATTTCTGAAGGTCAGGAAACGGGGTTTGGGATTTTCCAAAGAGAGCACAGCTGAACCAGAAAGAGGGAGAGGCCTCCTGCTACACTTTGACTTGTTACTTTGTCTCTCAGACCTATCAACTCCATCCTTGCCTGAATCACGGCTGAGAATTTAAAATGCCTGAGGTTTTCTCCATTGAACAACTTAGCTTTGTTTTAACAACTCCCTTTATGGAGATAGCCTCCAGCCCCCAAGTTTCACCCGTCAAGGGCTAAAGTTAGTACCTGATTCTCTGTGCCTTGGGGCATAGCCCTTCTTAGCTGGGGTGCCTCCAAAATTCTCATTTTTTTGCAATCCTGCCTCCTCTCTGCCAGGAGAAACCTTAGGATTCCTTTCTTGCTTGCTCTAGGTTGACCTGTGCTTGAAGCTTGTAAAGAGCAGACACATTTTTAAATTAAAACTACAGTTGGAGGTTGGCTGTGCTGCCCTCTGTTACTTCCAGCAGAGACCTCTTCTTTCTCCCATGAGGAAATATTTCCAACTAAACCTGCTGTTCCAGTGGGGGAGGGTTGACAGCCTCCATATTTTGGGGACTTTATTCACATTTTTTGGTGAGATCTTGTTCTTCCATCCATTCCAGACTGGTGTACAATGTGTGTTTGGTCACAAATGTCCCCCACATCAATTCCTTGGAACTTAGTCACATTAAGTGTCCCTTATATGAGATGAATCATTTTTCTCTTGCTTCTTTCAGGATTCTCTCTGGCTTTGGAATTTGACCTGCTTAGTATTTGTCTTGAAGTAGGTCTATTAGGATTTATTCTGTTGGGATACACTGAACTTCTTGGGCACGAACATGTATATCTTTTATTAGAGTTGGGAAAATTTCAGCCATTATTTCTTCAAATATTCTTTCAGTCCCTTTTCCCTTCTCTTCTCCTTTTGGGACATACATGATGCATTTCTCTGTGTACTTTGTGCTGCCACTCAATTTCCTAAGTCCCTGCTAATTTTTTTTTCATTCTTTTCTCTGTCTGTTCATAAGATTTTGGTTTTCCCATTTTGTAGTTTGTGGATCCTTTCTTCTGCCTGTTCAAATCTACTGTTTTATGACTTTAGCATATTTTTAATGTTTTCTATTGTGCCTTTCATTCCCATAATAATGTTACTTTTTTTTGGCATTCTTTCCAGTTCTTCTTTCTGCTAGCCCAGTGTCTTCATAATATCCCTTATCATTTTTTCAATATTTTCCTTCATCTCCTTGAATTGTTTTAGGATATTTGTTTGTGAATCATTGATGACGTGTCTCCTCTGATGTTTTAATTTATTCTTTTGGTTGGGCCATTCCTTTTTGTTTGTTAATATGGCTCACAATTTTTTATGTTCTCTAGGCATCTGATTTTCTTGGTGAGTTTACTATGGAGATTGTTTCTCTTGGCTATGGTTTTCTTGTTGATTGGCTTTGTGCTAAAGGCTTTCTTTCACACTTTATTCAATCTATTCTAGATCTTTACAATATCTTGTGTTTAATGAATCTTTCTTTAAAGTTCTTATTCATCTGATTCTTGCCCTGGATACATGGTACAATTATTTGAGATGTACTGTTTGTGCAATTCTTTCACTCTCAGCAGAAAGCTTAATTTCTCCCTCCTTCCTCCATGAATGTTGATCTGTTCTGTATATTTTTTATTTGCCTCTCTATATTTTGAATATACCATTTGTACTTCTAGTTGCTCTTACCTGCAGGGCTAATTCTGGGAGTAAGGTCCCCCAGAGAGGACGTTCCCATGTCAGTTTTTCCCACAGATACATAAAGGAGGTATAGATTGGTTCCAGTATGAGCTGAGGAGGGAATGATGCCAGTCTTCTTTTTGACGACTCCCTGAATTTTTGCTTTCCTGGCTTCCCCAGAAGATGGTGCTCTTCAACCAGCTGTTCCTCATTGTTCAAAAGTGGTACTATAGCTGTAATCTCAACTGACACCACCTTTGCCATAAACATAGTTGAAGCAGAGGCTGGCAGCTGCTTTTGGTTAGGGCAGGTTAAAATTTGCTCTGATTCTGGACTCTGAATTGAATTCTGTAATCCAAAGCTGCAAATTGAATTGGGCTTTGCCTCCTGCCCTCTTGCTGCTCTTCAGCAATCTGCTGAAGTTACTTATCTCTAAATCAACCTGTTGCTCCTGCTGGGGACAGGGTTGAAACAGAGGATGATGGTTGCTCTCTCTCCTGGGCAGGTTGAAACTGTATCTGCCCTCAGAACTGGAACTCAGCAATCCAAATTTGTTAATCAAAAACCATAGTTGGTACCTAGCTGTGCCCACCCCCTCCTTTTCTTGGGAACTGTGGCCCTTCAGCTAAGTGTACCTTGACACTTAGAGAAGTTATTTTGTCTGTAAAATAGAAATGCTGGGGGTGGAATTGAAACAGAAGCTGCAGGTTGCTTTCTGTCCTGGGCAGGTTGAAAATCTTTAGAGCTGGAACCCAGAAATCCAAATTCTTCAATTAAAATCAGCCATCAGTATCCAGCCATGGCACCCACCCTTGCCTGTTCTTGGGAAAAAGCACTTCCGTTTCATTCAGCAAGAGGTTCCCAAGATGACCTGACATGCCAGAGGGGTTGGACACCATTTTCAGCTGTGTGGAGAGTTCTGATAAATCTTCACCACAGCTGATCAGTCTCTTCCTTCTGTTATCTAGATGGAGAGAAGAACATGTTCTTCTGATTTCTGGAGCCCCCAAGTAGTTGTTTCAGATAGTTCTTGGCTGTTCACTAGCTACCCTGGAGAAAAAACTGAATCCTAGAATTCCCAATTCTTCTTCTTGAATCTAGAATTCCTGCTTGTTTCTTCACTTTTTCTTTGTTCTATAGCCAGTACTTAACTCCTAAATCTTTTGTCATTGATTTTACACAAACCTATGACTCCCAACATTGTGATCTTTAGAATATTGTCTAAGTGTTATTGAAAATGGTTGTATAAAACAACACCTTTTACTTTACTAAAGGGAGTAAATTGAATTTGCAGTCATTCTAAGAATGATGGGAGGGGACTTAAAAACTCTTTTAGGGTTGAATATTCACTCCTGATTTGGAATCCAAGTTGGAAATGGATTGTGCTGATTTAAAGCTCTTATATGCTCCAGAAAAGCCATGTCCTTTTAATCCATTCTTGTGGATGCAGTTCCATTGAGGGTGGGAACTTTTGATTATATTATGTCCATGGAGATGTGACCTATCCAATACCAGGTGGATTTTAATCTTTTACTGGAATATTCTATAAAGAGAATAAAGACAGAGAGAATTCAAAGAGACAGATAGAGAGAAGCTAAGATATAAAATCCAGAGTTTTCCCCAGAGAAGCTAAGAGATGAAATCCAGAAGAAAAGCCTATAGAAGAGAGAGAGAGAGTCATTGAAACCAACCCAGAAGGGAATGACAGACGTTGCCATGTATCTTTCCATGTTACAGTGAAACCCCAATTACCAGCAGCCTTTCCTCTGAGAAGGTATCTTCCTTTTGATGCCTTAATTTGGACATTTTAATGGACTTAGAACTATACATTTGCAGCCTAATAAATCCATGTTGAAAAAGCCAACCCATTTCTGTTATATTGCATTCTGGCAGTTTAGCAAACATCCACATGGATAGTCCACAATTGGCAGAATAATGGAAACTAATAAAGAATATCTTGGGACATCACCATTAAATTTAATTTCTATATAGTATGTATTACAATTCCTTTTGGAATTTGACTGTTCCCTGGATGCTTGAGTTTTAAAGAGATGTTCTCTTGTTCCTCATGCATATGTATCCTTTTTGAACTGACTGTGTATTGCCAATGTTTAAAAAATATTTTCTACTTCTGTTCCCTCACTCAAGCAAACATCCTCCAATCGTGTATTTCCTTATATAGTAAAAATCCTTTTTGTCCAAATAGAATGAGCTTGCATTCTACAATATTTCAACTTACTTATAATAGCAGTTTATGTTTTTAGAAAAAAAAGTTTAAATTGTTGTTCTTAGACTTCTGCCCAACCTATGTAAAAGCAATTGATATTCTGAGGTAAACATTAATACAATTCTACAATCATGGAGGTTGTTGCCAAGAGAGACCAGCTGGCTGTCCTCAGTTCCTCCTCAAGGGTACGTTAACTGAGAGAATTTACTATGGTTCAAAAACTTATCTCAGTCCTATTTCTCCTGAAAAATCAGTCTTATGTGTGACAGAGAATTCAGGAAAAAGTTACCGCAAAACAATGTCATTTCACAGTATATTTGAACATTCATGTTTTCTGTTTTCCAGAGACGCAGCCAAACTGAGAAAGTATTGGAGATACTCATAACTCATAATTAGTGGGTAAGAGCAGCAAGTTATTTTATTTATAATAATAAGTACAAATTATCTTTCAGCAATTATAGGTGACTGAGGGCTATCTCTATCTTGTCTCTCTGTCTATCCACTCATCATATGTTATTCACCTCTACACCATACCTATTCAGTAATTATTGACCATTGTCAAATCTTTCCTCTAACAAATGTTTAAAGTCTTTATATGCCAGCAGTAATTTCAAATATGATATGATAGTGAGCAGTACAAGTGTCTGCTTTATTTTAAATGGCAGATAATAAACAAATATAAGCTGGAAAAATAGTTAATGGAAAGTGATACTAAAAAATCAAAGTAAGTGCTAGCTTCAGCAGCACATATACTGAAGTTGGAACAATACAGAGAAAATTAGCATGGCCCTTGTGCAAGGATGACATCAAGATTCATTAAGCATTCCACATTGAAAAAAAGAAAAGAAATCAAAGCAATATAATCACATGACTAGAACACATCACTGTATTGACCTCCTCATTTTTGCAGATCTTATTTGGGTACAGGTCCAACATGGCTATACTAACAGTGACAATGTCAACGTACTTTCTAGGGATGGCCCCAAGCACATTCTTTCATGGAAACATAAGTGAAACAAGAAATATCACTCTGATATGTGACACCCACAAAAGGTCTTCCAAATACAAACTGTATTTAGTTGGTTGTTTATGTGTTTATTTTTTTATTTCAAACCTTTGGCATCAGCAGTTTTCTGCAAAAATGTACCAAGTATATTAAAAATAAATCATTGTGTGGCAGGGTTGGTAGGTGATGAAGAAGTTATTTTTTGCCTCTTCTCCTAGTCATCTGTGCAGAAGGAGCATTGTCCCCCTTTATACCATTCAAGTGAGTTGCTGATTCAGAGGCCCTCTTTGATGATTATGAAACAGAATGATAACATTTAGGGTGATAAAACTTCAGCAATAAACCATTTGCCTTATTTATTTATTTATTTATTTATTTATTTATTTATTTATTTCTCTAGTTATAGAAGTAAGTTCCCTATCCAGAGTTAATAGAACTATCCCTGGAATGTGAACTATTTTAAGATTATGAGAGTTGCTATTATCAGGGTTACCCAATGCCAATCTCTCCTTAACTGCTTGGGTTCTGAAAAACTTTCCATATCAACTTGTACATTATTAAGGCATGGTAAGTTTGGTGCAACTCCCAAAATATTATTTGCACTAAGATCAAGAAACAAGTTCAATGCACCTAGGATTCCCACAGGATTTGTGGAAAATGTGCTTACAAGGAGAATCAGATTACACCTTTCCCTTCATCTTTCTACATGGACAGGATCAAAGCCCAAGTCTGTTTCCTAATCTCTCTTTTTTAATGGTCTGTTTTAAGTATAATGAAATATTTTTTCGCTACCTGTGCAATGTAAATGATCCAATCTTGGTTATCTGTGTGCCTTATTTTCTAAATAGAGTAAGTTATCAGCCAGGTTGCAAAAATAATAAAAGCAAGTACTTTCATTGAAGGACAGGTGAGCTATGGTTTAAGAACTTTGGCACCTCAGAAGTTTGAACAGCTGTTGGCTATTTGCAGAAATGAAAAAGCTCTTCACCCCTCCATTCTGTGTGTCCGACAGCAATATCTTCAATATCTGGATTTAATTTAGTGACCAACCTTACATAGGATTTATTATTATAAAGGGCTGTGGAAATTGCATTGTGGAATGCTGACCTTGATGTTTTCATTTAAAATGTTCTGTTTCCATTCTTCAGCAAGGCAATCCATTTCATAAAACTGGACAGGATAAGCATTAAGCTGTGATGTTTGAAGTTAACAGCTCAGAACACAAGCTACAGGGTGACTAGATGGTGGGTATGTGATCTCCCGTTTTACCTCAGCCTTGGATGATGAATACTAAGCCTTAGAAAAGATGTATGATCAATCAGGAATATCAAGGAGATTCCAAAATCAGGCTGCAGGTACTCCAATATCTTGACATGCTCCTTGCTATACTTCTGGTTTGCATGTCCACATAGTCAGAAAGAACTTAAGTAGTTTAGCAGGAAAACTAAAGTGTAAAGTAAAATAAATGATATATATTTTTGTCTTTCAATTGAGATATTCTTCCTTTACATATGCAAGCATCATTGTATACTCATTTAAATACATTACAACAGATTCATCTGGCATAGGATACTCTGTTGCCTTTAGTTTTCTACTTATATCTAGCTAATTTCATTTATTTATACTTAGAATTCTTGGTTTAATAATTGAAATGTGTGTTCATGGTCTTTGCCTACATAATGCAATCACTATCACCCCCTCAGCAATACTGCTTTATGAATTTTTTAAAGAAGATTTAGAAAAATCTGGGTGTAGGTACGAACAAGAGGAAGCAGAAGGAGTTGGATACTGAGACCCAACATCGTGTTCTTCTTTGCTTTCCCATTGGTAGATTTCTGGTATTAATGATATGGAAAAAAATCCCCATGATAAATATAGAATAATTTATGCCTGGAAGAATGTTTTCATGGATTGCAGAGTACACCCATTATTCATTTATTTGTATTAATTTTTGCTGTTGAGGGGAAATTTGCATGCAGTGAACTGCACATAGCTTTCGTATACAATTCAGTAAGTTTTGGCAAATATGTACCTCCAGGTAATGGGCATCTCAGTCGTATTATACAATTTTTTCACCACTCCAGAAAGATCATTTGTGCTCCTTTCAGTAGATCCTCACTCTCACGGGCAATGTTTTTTTATATTTTTATGACTATATATTAGTTTTCTTGGTCTTCACCTTTATATAAATGTGATCATATATTATTGACTTTTATGTGCCTTTTTCCACTCAGTGTAATATCTTGGATGCTTATATGTGGCAAGCTCCATCTGTAATTCACTTCCTATTACTGAATATTTTCCACTGTATGAATACACCATTATTGATATCCATATCTTGTTTGGGAACATCTTGTAGTTTTAAATTTTGATCTATTGTGAATAGAGTTGCCATAAAACTTTTTGTACAACTGTTTTTGTTCATATATGTTCCTATTTGTGCTAGTAAATATCTAGAGGTAGAATTGTTGTATTATACAGTAAGTGTATGTTTAACTTTATAAGAAACTACCAAAGAGTGACTGTGGTAGATTGAATTAAGTAGTCCAAGAAAAGAGATGTAATTCACTTTAGTGTTTGTTCCTGTTGGTATGAAGCCATTTTTAAATAGTATCCTTGAATGTGTTAAGGTGAGGCAGGTGTGGCCTCATTGATGAATAAGATCTTCCAAGGTCCTATTTAGGTATGGTCAACTGAATCAGGGTGGGCCTTAATATGTATTACTGGAGCCCTTATAGAAAGCCAGACATCAGAGAAAGGCAAAGGAGAATATCAATATTTCAAGTGATGGGAGGCAGAGATTCAAATCAAAGAACCCAAGGTTTGCAATGATCCACCAGACTTTGGGAAGAAAGCACGGCCTTGTGGATACCTTGATTATGAACTTGTAGTCTCTCAAACCATGAGCCAATAAATTCCTTTCAGTAAGCTAACCCACTGCATCATATTTGTCATAGCAGTTCTGACAAATTGAATTAGTGGTCATACAATTTTAAGGGCCCCCTAGCAATGCATGGGAGATCCTTTGCTTTACATTCTTGCCAAAGTATAGTGTTATCAGTGTTTTTATTTTTAGCCATTGATAGTTGGAGATTTTAGCACCTTTTTATGTGCTTATTGTGGTTTTAGTATTTAGCCTATTATGAATAAAGCTGCTGTAAAACTTCTTGTACAAGCCATTTTTGTACATACATATTTATATATCTCCTGTGTACTGTCTAAGTGATAGAACATATTAGTATATATTCTTCTATGTTTTTTAAACCTTTTGCTCATTTTTAAAAGATTGCTTAATATCTTTATTGTTTTATACACATTTAATGTTCTCTGTATACAATTAATCCTTTTTATTTATTTATTTTCTTCATTTTTTTCCTATTTTTTTGGTTTTGTTGTTTGTTTGTTTTGTATACAATTAATTCCTAAGTTAAATATTGTAAATATTACTACTCATTCTGCCTCTTCCATTTTATTCTCCTCATCATTGTCTTTGGTTGAGAAGTTTATAATTTTTGAAGTACAGCTTGTGAACATTTTTCTTCTCTTAGTTAGTGACTGCTTCCTGAAATCCTCCTGTCTGGCTTTTAAGACCTCCAATTTATTGAATATGGAAACTCCCCATGTTGCAGATAGAAATCTCCTTTGTTGATCCTAGATGATGCCATCAACTGATTCAAAGTGCAAGTGCATCTCACAGTACTCTCACATTAATAAGTAGGGAAGAGCTGGACCAAATAACTGCATACCATAACCTAGCCAAGTTCACACATGAAAGTAGCCATCACAGTGGCATAGATAATTTGAAACGGAAAGGAAATAAAAAGATAAACCATGCAAAAACTGATCTAAAAAATAGTAGTTATGTTACTATCAGATAAATTAGACTTTAGGAACTAAAAAAAAAATTGAGACAAAGAGGGACACAACATCATGATAAAAGGACCAGTTCACCAGTAGGGTTGTTTGAAGTTGTTATGTATCCCACAAAAGGTCATGTTCTTTTAATCCATTCCTGTGGGTGTAGACATAATGTGGATGGGACCCTTCAATTAGGTTATTTCTTAGTTGAGATATGACCCATTTCATTCAAGGTTGGTCTCAGTCCCTTACTGGGTTCCTTTCTAAGAGAATAAAGGACACACAGAAAATAGAGAGATACACCCAGGGAAGCTAAGAGCACCAGAGAACCTGCAAGAGGGAGCCACTGAAGCCAGAAGCTGAAGACAATGCAACCCAGGAGAGTAGGACCAGCAGATGTTGCCATGTGCCTTGCCATGTGACAGAGGAGCCCAGATGCCACCAGCCTGTCTTCAGAGCCGAGGTTTCATTCCACTGATGGCTTGAGTTGGACATTTTCATGGCCTAAGAACTGTAAATTGTAAGTTAAGAATTTCCCATTGTAAAAGTCAACCTGCTTCTGGTATATTGCATTCCAGCAGCTTTAGCAAACTGAAACAACCAAAAAGCAGATTATTCTAAATGTGTATCTAACAAACCACAGAATCTCAAAAATATGTGAACCAAAAACTCATAGACCTGAAAAGAGAAACAGACAAATCCACAACTATAATTGACTTCCACATATCATCCCATGCAATTGAGTATTAGACTTAAAATCAGCAAGGATGTAGAAGAACTTAAGTACCCAATCAACAAACAAAATTGAATCACCAAATATCATATGTTAATTTACTATGAATAACAATATTATTATATTATTATTGAATTATGTTAATTTATTTTCACAGAGTTATGTTCTAAGATTCTAATAGGATGGATAAAGCTAAAATATTGGATCCCCATGAACTTTTAAGCTTCAGACTTTTATTTCTCAGATGATCCAAGTAAGAAATCAATTTCTCTGAAAAATTCAGGAAAAACTCATGAAGTGCTCTAGAGATGAAGGGGTTTACTACTAAGGCTTTTTGAACTAAGTTATAAACTGGGCTAAAATATGACAGAAATATTAACATGACAAAAATGTTAAAAAGAAATTTTTCCTTTTATAAAATTAATTATCCCCTAGTGGGGTTTGGTGTGAAATGCATAAAGGAAAGAGACAACCAGGGAGTGCATAAAACATCACAAATGGTTAAATAATACTGTTTTATTTCATGTAAAAAATGATAGAATGGAAAGGAAAAGGAAAAAAACAAAATCAGTGAGAGAAATTGGAAAAGCAAAGGAGAAAGAGATAAAGAATAGGGTTTTTAGTTAATATATTTAACTATGCTTTTGAATAATTAAGATAGTTGGTAATAATAGTTAATAATAGAGTAAAATAATCTATTATATCCATATTGTCCCTAAAATTTAGTTAATTGTTCTTTCCCATAACAACCTTGGGTTTTTTCCTAGCCTATTTACCTTAACTTCATAAGTGAAATCTTTTGATTCTATTAACCTGACACATTGGCTACATTTTGCAATTGTGGTGCCTCCATAGCCTCCCTTCCCCAGAAAACTAGTGACATATCAAAGTTGTCCCAAGGGATTTGGACTGCTAGTTTATTTAATAGTGACATTTAGATATTCTGACAAATGCTTAATTATATGTTCTTCATAAAGGATGTCTGTGACAATAAGTATAAATCAAATAAATGAGAGGACTATAAGCTATTAGTTTTTCATTTTGGTTGACAGCTGTAGTATTTCTTAAGAAATAATTTAGTACATTTACAGACAGTGATGAAGAGAGTATCATTACAGCTGCCATTATTTGCTCCTAAAGGATGAGTATACAGCTGCTTACCTCTAACGAATTTAGATATAAGGTTATGAGTTTTCACTTGGTCCTACTATTAAAATGGTCCAAATATCCTATATTAGTTCACAATATGAGAATGCACAATATACTTCTATGCAAGGTTGTGTGAAGGAAGAACCATTATAGCCATCAGGAGTCACACTTAAGTCCCAGTTCTATCAGTACCAATATTTCTGGTATTGTGCAAATTATTCTTCTATCTGGATCTTGTTTCCTCATCCATAAAGTCAAACTTATGAACTGCATAAACTCTGAGTCTTTCGAGTCCTAAAATTCTGAGGTTTTTTTTTTTTTTTTTGGTCCAATCCTTACTGGGGAATCTAACTGAAAAGTTGAGACTATTCTTTCCTTTCTTATTATCACCAGACCTGGCTTATACAAGTATGTTCTCTATACTTTATTCTGAGTACCTGACTCAACTATATTAATAGCAAAATCAAATTGGGGTACATATGCTATCAGGTTTATTCTACACCATCTAAAAGAGAACTAAATTCCAATTTGTTACTGGATTCCACTTGTTTTCTTGTCTCTTCAAACATGATGGGTGGGTGTCAAGGTTAGAATAAGGATGATGTTAGGGAGAAAATAACTCTTTTTCATTCAATTAATTTATACTTACTGAAGCACCTGCAAACACTGGGCTAGATTCTGTGCTTATAACTAAGAATACAAAGATGAAGAAGATTGTTCCTGCTTTCAAAAAGCTCTGGGTAGAAACAGAGTTAAAAACACTTATTATCACATGGTGACTGAGAAGCATTTAGCTTTTATGAGCACTTATAATACACCAGACTCTTTGTTAAGAATTTAATAAGTTTTGTGGTAAATTGAATTATATAGCCTTACATAAGACACATTCCTATCTTAGTCATCATCCCTGGTGTGATAACCCATTAACTCTAGGAGCTTTTGAAGATGATATTTTTAGTTAAGGTGTGACGTAACTGAACAGGGATGAGTCTTAATCCATATTACTGGGGGCCATATGAAGAGAGGAAAACAGAAGCCAGAAGTCAGAGAACTACAAGAGAAAGAAGCTGGAAGTCAGCAGAAACCAGAAGAGCAGACAAGGAGAGAGATCCCCATGTGACAGTTGCCCAAATGTAAGTCAAGGAACCACAAGGAT
This sequence comes from Tamandua tetradactyla, assembly GCF_023851605.1. Lineage (NCBI taxonomy): Eukaryota > Metazoa > Chordata > Mammalia > Pilosa > Myrmecophagidae > Tamandua > Tamandua tetradactyla. The sequence continues at coordinate 86,952,621 of NC_135330.1, forward strand.
TGTGGCAAGCTAGGACCGGAATGCTACAGACCTGGGGAGTAAGTGAGGCCTTGATGGAGCTTTGATTTAAATTTCTGGCTTCTGAAACTGTGAGTGAATAAATTCTTGTTGTCAAGCCAAAGAGTTTGTGGTATTTGTCATAGCAGCCTGATAAAATAAAACAGATATTATTTCATTAATTATCAAAATAAACCCATGATTTGGGCATTATTGTTATCACATTCATTTCACAGTTGAAAAATCAAATAGGAAGTGGTTAAGCAAAACAAATCTTTACTCACAAATCTTCATGGTCCCTTCTGTCTCATTGCCTCTTTGCCTCTTTTTCAAATTTTCTTCAGCTAATAATTCTGTGGTCTGTTTTATTTTGCACGTACATTTGCATTACAGAAAGTGAGACTCTCAATGACCAATTTTTGTATCATTATCCTTTGGGAAGTGATCGTTTTCTAGGTCACCTCATGTGTTTTTGGCTTTTGTTTGAACTATAGATGTGTGACTCTTGAGCTAAGTGCTTCCTCCTGGTAGAATCAAGTATGACAAGGAATCAGGGTAATATGGTATAGAAAATGACTATTCCCTTGAGCAAGGTGAAATTCACAGGTGATTGGTTGTGTGCTTTGGACTGTATGATTGGCTCATTCAGTTCAAAGGATATGTATGTGATTTCAACTATTGGAATATATCAACTGTGTAGCACACTTGAAGATTGATCTAGGGTCAATGCTTTGCCATTTCAAATAGAAACATAAAAAACAAAAACAAGTTAATTAGGTTTTTATGAGAGCTAAATGAATTTCTGTTCCCAAGGTAGTTATATTTAATAATTATTTTTCCAAAACTGTTTCAGGTATTTATTTAATTGATTTGTGAATTCAAGATGAGATGAATGGGAGTTCTTTTCAGAAATGCTTATAAATTTATATTCTTACATTTAGTAGTATTATATCTCTAGTAGTTATGGTTATGAGGCAAACTGATATATACAACAGAATCTTGTGTTTCATTTGACAGTGAAGATTTGTTAATGCAGTTCCTGGGTTCCAAGTAAATGTAAATCTTTGGAGCTACTGTGTATAGCCTATATGTAAATTTAGACTTTGACCCTAAAACATACCTTGGTCTTCTGAGGGTCCACCCTTAGAATGAACATTCTCAGGGACTGTGCAGTATCTTCTTTACTTCTTGGTGATGGTAATTGAGAATTTAATCATAGAAGATAAGGTTTCATGGAATGGATTTTTCAGAGAATAATACACTGATGTTTTTTTTTCAGCAGTCTAGTATAAAGTTTCTCTCACTGTTGAAATTAAGGTGAGATTTTACAAACATGAAGGAATGATTTAGGAGCACTTCAGACCTACAGAATCAAATTTGCACAACAGTTTCCATCTAAATTTCTAAGAGAAGCTTCACATATATTTCTTCTCTTTCTGGGTCTACCTCCTTCAAATCTACTTTCATCTAGAAAAATTCATAAAACATCAGAGTTCTTTCTTTTACCAAATTTAGACAAATTCATTTACTGTAACTCATCTTCATTTATTAGTCATCATTACAATTCAGTTTGAAGTCATATCATCAAGGTTGTTTATTCTTTATATCTGGTCATGAAGAGAATTTATATAAATTAGTCAAGCACCTATGAAATATCTACTACAAATAAGGAGCTCTTTTAAGAACTGTGAAGCACCATTGTTGAGACAGGCAGTGGTCTTACATTCAAGAATTATTTATCAGGTTGACTAATAATACACAAAAGGTTGCAATACAAAGTAGAAGACTACTCAGCCATATAAAAAAAGGGGGAAAACAATGTTCAGTCCTTGCCTTTTTTCCTTAATTTATCACATCTTTTTTTCTTTAAATTGTTGGAGGGCAAAATGCAGATGTATTTATATATGGATGTTCTTCTGAAAAGTCATATTTTAATGGGAAGTTGACCCATGGTTGACTGAATAACCCAACTTTAGAGAATAGAAAACTGTCTTTCTCAATCTTTCTCATGTCACTAATAGAAAACTGAGAATTCTCTCTTCTTGCTCAATTAATTAATTTTCTACAATGCCTACAGTCACTTTCCTTAATAGTTCATGCTTATCCCTCTTTTTCTGGCATTCAATGTTTGTGTTTTTTTAATTTTTGATATATGGAAATTTAAATTTTAGAGGGTATGAAGACTTGGAATATTCTGTTAATTCTGAGAAGTCTGAGAAAATAGGATTACTGGGTGCAACTGATCATGAAATGTCAGAATCAGAGGCATAGTGCCTCTCTCCGACTCCCTATGGAAAATGGGGATATGGAAGAAGGGGAAGCATATTTGAGAGAAGGTTATTTATATATATATAAATATATAAAACATATACATATTTATATATATGTATTTACTGGTGGAGTAGTGTGTTTCAACTTGCTCTGATGTTCACTGGATTGGTTGATACCTAAATATAATTGCCATAAAACTTAATCTACAGTCTCACTTCTACCCTGTTAAGAAATAAAAATTAAGTCTCTAAAATACTGTCCCTTGTTCCAATAAATTATTATATTGTGATGAACAAGAATGAAAACTGTGGATTATACTGCATACCCAAGGAATTTGATTTCTGAAAGGATGCATGAACAGAAGAGAGAAAAGCGGTGCTGATTATTTGTTGTCCTGACTAAGACATAACAAAATAACATCTATTTCACTATTTAATCATATTCTTTCCCATTACATCAAAATATTTCCAAATTTCCATTATCTATCATCTTTGAATTACCTCATATCATCAGTCCCTTCTCAAAAAAATATTTCTTTCTTGTCCCTCCATGCTCATTCCTAGAATTGTACTTTCCATTAGATGCTTTCACCATACTCCTTAATCATAATTAGATTTTAAATGATTGCATATAATAAATCTTTTTTAATTGTAAAAGGCATAAAAAATACTTATTTTCTTTATATATGATTTCCTTATTTGTTAAACACCTCTACTACTGTGAAAGACCATGCTATATGAAGTAGGAATTATTATTAAAAATTACTTGTGATTGTTGTCTATCAATTATTATACACTTTCAACAACCTTAGTTTAACATAAATTATAAATTTTGCATTTAAGAGATAGTATGTTGAACACAAAATTATATGTCTGTTGGTTTACCTATAAATTATTTACAGGCCCATAAAAAGATTACTGAAAGGTCTGTTCATTATGAACCAAAATTAAAATTAGAACTTAACTTGAAACATTTGCTGGTAATTTGTCCTTGTTTATGGGAACTATACAATAACCTTAGGAATTTCAGATTAGTTCAAGGGATTTTATGTTCATCATCTCCATAGGCCAGCTGGTTAATATAAAATGAGTGAAGTTGGCCCTTACATATGAATGTTGGGTCTGTAAAATGTAAAGTATGATGCCCCATCTAAAGGAGGCTCCCATTTCGTAGATACTCTGAATATTTGTGTCATGTCATGTACAAATACTGTCCCGTTGCTGCTTGATCTGGTTTCTCAAGAGAAACTTGAAATTTAGATTTATATAAAAAACATCCTCACTTTTGAATAGTTTAATTTTAAAAATGGCGTGGACCAAATACAACATGCTTTTCATGTCAAATCAGTCTACTTGTTTGACGTGTTTGGTTTAATGACAACAGACTTGATAGCCAAATGTGTTATTGTCATAATTATAATGGATATAAAAGTTGGTCATAATATTAGCATAGAAATCTGGAAAAAGAATGGATGGTCAGTGTCAATGTTTTTCTTCATAAAAAATTGTCTACATAATTCTTCCTTACTTATTCTTTCATTGCTAACTTTCACTCTCAGCCACAAAACATTAAGTCAATTTGCTACCAAGTTTAGTTGTTCTTAGTGCCACCCTTTTTAGATATGTTTTGCATGGTTGTGCTGTGATTCATCACTTTGATTTTACATTTTATTTCTCACTGGAGTACTTTTGTTCAATGCTCTTAGAGGGCAAAGCAGGTGACCTCATTTAACATCAAGTACAAATCCTTGCTGGAAATACAAGCATTGCAAAAGTCATCCACCTAATATTAACTCCATGGGAAAAAAATACTATTTTCAAATTTTGTGTGCTGAAATATTCCATTTCAACTTTGAAGGTAGAATCCACTAATTGGATGCATTAGTGATATTATTGCTAATCTGTTCTTTCAAGAATTAATAAGTGATGTCAGCACAAGTTTTCAGTCTGTCTATAACGTACCCACATATGCCTCACACAAGGACTCCATGTATTCTTTTTTTTAATTAATTAAAAAAAGAATTAACAAAACAATTAGAAATCATTCCATTCTACATGTACAATCAGTAATTCTTAATAACATCACATAGTTGCATATTCATCATTTCTTAGTACATTTGCATCGATTTAGAAAAAGAAATAAAAAAATACAAAGACAACAGAATAAGAATTAAAACATTAATAGAAAGAAAAAAAAACAAAAAACCTATACCTCACATGCAGCTTCATTCAGTGTTTTAACATAATTGCATTACAATTGGGTAGTATTGTGCTGTCCATTTCTGAGTTTTTATATCCAGTCCCGTTGTACAGTCTGTATCCCTTCAGCTCCAATTACCCCTTCTCTCTCTTTTTTTTTAATTAATGGAAAAAAAGAAATTAACCCAACACTTAGAAATCATACCATTCTACATATGCAATCAGTAATTCTTAACATCATCACATAGATGCATGATCATCATTTCTTAGTACATTTGCATCGGTTTAGAAAACTAGCAACATAACCGAAAAAGATATAGAATGTTAATATAGAGACAAAAATAAAAGTAATAATAGTAAAATCAAAACAAAACAAAACAAAACAAAAACCTATAGCTCAGATGCAGCTTCATTCAGTGTTTTAACAAGATTACTTTAAAATTAGGTATTATTGTGCTGTCCATTTTTGAGTTTTTGTATCTAGTCCTGTTGCACAGTCTGTATCCCTTCAACTCCAATTGCTCATTATCTTACCCTGTTTCTACCTCCTGCTGGACTTTGTTACCAATGACATATTCCAAATTTATTCTCAAATGTCTGTAAAGATCAGTGGGACCATACAGTATTTGTCCTTTAGTTTTTGGCTAGAGTCACTCAGCATAATGTTCTCTAGGTCCATCCATGTTATTATATGCTTCATAAGTTTATCCTGTCTTAAAGCTGCATAGTATTCCATCGTATGTATATACCACAGTTTGTTTAGCCACTCTTCTGATGATGGAGATTTCGGCTGTTTCCATCTCTTTGCAATGTAAATAACGCTGCTATAAACATTGGTGTGCAAATGTCCGTTTGTGTCTTTGCCCTTAAGTCCTTTGAGTAGATTCCCAGCAATGGTATTGCTGGGTCGTATGGCAATTCTATATTCAGCTTTTTGAGGAACCACCAAACTGCCTTCCACAGTGATTGCAACATTTGACATTCCCACCAACAGTGGATAAGTGTGCCTCTTTCTCCGCATCCTCTCCAGCACTTGTCATTTTCTGTTTTGTTGATAATGCCATTCTGGTGGGTGTGAGATGATATCTCATTGTGGTTTTGATTTGCATTTCTCTAATGGCCAGGGACATTGAGCATCTCTTCATGTGCCTTTTGGCCATTTGTATTTCCTCTTCTGATAGGTGTCTGTTCAAGTCTTTTTCCCATTTTGTAATTGGGTTGGCTGTCTTTTTGTTGTTGAGATGAACAATCTCTTTATAAATTCTGGATACTAGACCTTTATCTGATATATCATTTCCAAATATTGTCTCCCATTGTGTAGGCTGTCTTTCTACTTTCTTGATGAAGTTCTTTGATGCACAAAAGTGTTTAATTTTGAGGAGCTCCCATTTATTTATTTCCTTCTTCAGTGTTCTTGCTTTAGGTTTAAGGTCCATAAAACCGCCTCCAGTTGTAAGATCCGTAAGATATCTCCCTACATTTTCCTCTAACTGTTTTATGGTCTTAGACCTAATGTTTAGATCTTTGATCCATTTTGAGTTAACTTTTGTATAGAGTGTGAGAGGTGGGTCTTCTTTCATTCTTTTGCATATGGATATCCAGTTCTCTAGGCACCATTTATTGAAGAGACTGTTCTGTCCCAGGTGAGTTGGCTTGACTGCCTTATCAAAGATCAAATGTCCATAGATGAGAGGGTCTATATCTGAGCACTCTATTCGATTCCATTGGTCGATATATCTATCTTTATGCCAATACCATGCTGTTTTGACCACTGCGGCTTCATAATATGCCTTAAAGTCCGGCATCGCTAGACCTCCAGCTTCGTTTTTTTTCCTCAAGATGTTTTTAGCAATTCGGGGCACCCTGCCCTTCCAGATAAATTTGCTTATTGGTTTTTCTATTTCTGAAAAATAAGTTGTTGGGATTTTGGTTGGTATTGCATTGAATCTGTAGATCAATTTAGGTAGGATTGACATCTTAGCTATATTTAGTCTTCCAATCCATGAACACGGTATGCCCTTCCATCTATTTAGGTCTTCTGTGATTTCTTTTAACAGTTTTTTGTAGTTTTCTTTATATAGGTTTTTTTTCTCTTTAGTTAAATTTATTCCTAGGTACTTTATTCTTTTAGTTGCAATTGTAAATGGGATTCGTTTCTTGATTTCCCCCTCAGCTTGTTCATTACTAGTGTATAGAAATGCTACAGATTTTTGAATGTTGATCTTGTAACCTGCTACTTTGCTGTACTCATTTATTAGCTCTAGTAGTTTTGTTGTGGATTTTTCCGGGTTTTTGACGTATACTATCATATCATCTGCAAACAGTGATAGTTTTACTTCTTCCTTTCCAATTTTGATGCCTTGTATTTCTTTTTCTCATCTAATTGCTTTGGCTAGAACCTCCAACACAATGTTGAATAATAGTGGTGATAGTGGACATCCTTGTCTTGTTCCTGATCTTAGGGGGGAAAGTTTTCAATTTTTCCCCATTGAGGGTGATATTAGCTGTGGGTTTTTCATATACTCCCTCTATCATTTTAAGGAAGTTCCCTTGTTTTCCTATCTTTTGAAGTGTTTTCAACAGGAAAGGATGTTGAATCTTGTCGAATGCCTTCTCTGCATCAATTGAGATGATCATGTGATTTTTCTGCTTTGATTTGTTGATATGGTGTATTACATTAATTGATTTTCTTATGTTGAACCATCCTTGCATACCTGGGATGAATCCTACTTGGTCATGATGTATAATTCTTTTAATGTGTTGTTGGATACGATTTGCTAGAATTTTAATGAGGATTTTTGCATCTATATTCATTAGAGAGATTGGTCTGTAGTGTTCTTTTTTGTAATATCTTTGCCTGGTTTTGGTATGAGGGTGATGTTGGCTTCATAGAATGAATTAGGTAGTTTTCCCTCCACTTCGATTTTTTTGAAGAGTTTGAGGAGAATTGGTACTAATTCTTTCTGGAACGTTTGGTAGAATTCACATGTGAAGCCATCTGGTCCTGGACTTTTCTTTTTAGGAAGCTTTTGAATGACTAATTCAATTTCTTTACTTGTGATTGGTTTGTTGAGGTCATCTATGTCTTCTTGAGTCAAAGTTGGTTGTTCATGTCTTTCCAGGAACCTGCCCATTTCATCTAAATTGTTGTATTTATTAGCGTAAAGTTGTTCATAGTATCCTGTTATTACCTCCTTTATTTCTGTGAGGTCAGTAGTTATGTCTCCTCTTCCATTTCTGATCTTATTTATTTGCATCCTCTCTCTTCTTCTTTTTGTCAATCTTGATAAGGGCCCATCAATCTTATTGATTTTCTCATAGAACCAACTTCTGGCCTTATTGATTTTCTCTATTGTTTTCATGTTTTCAATTTCATTTATTTCTGCTCTGATCTTTGTTATTTCTTTCCTTTTGCTTGCTTTGGGATTAGTTTGCTGTTCTTTCTCCAGTTCTTCCAAGTGAACAGTTAATTCCTGCATTTTTGCCTTTTCTTCTTTTCTGATATAGGCATTTAGGGCAATAAATTTCCCTCTTAGCACTGCCTTTGCTGCATCCCATAAGTTTTGATATGTTGTGTTTTCATTTTCATTTGCCTCGAGGTATTTACTAATTTCTCTTGCAATTTCTTCTTTGACACACTCGTTGTTTAAGAGTGTGTTGTTGAGCCTCCACGTATTTGTGAATTTTCTGGCATTCCGCCTATTATTGATTTCCAACTTCATTCCTTTATGATCCGAGAAAGTGTTGTGTATGATTTCAATCTTTTTAAATTTGTTAAGGCTTGCTTTGTGACCCAGCATATGGTCTATCTTTGAGAATGATCCATGAGCACTTGAGAAAAAGGTGTATCCTGCTGTTGTGGAATTTAATGTCCTATAAATGTCTGTTAAGTCTAGCTCCTTTATAGTAATATTCAGATTCTCTATTTCTTTATTGATCCTCTGTCTAGATGTTCTGTCCATTGATGAGAGTGGGGATTTGAAGTCTCCAACTATTATGGTATTTGTGTCTATTTCCTTTTTCAGTGTTTGCAGTGTATTCCTCACGTATTTTGGGGCATTCTGGTTAGGTGCGTAAATATTTATGATTGTTATGTCTTCTTGTTTAATTGTTCCTTTTATTAGTATATAGTGTCCTTCTTTGTCTCTTTTAACTGTTTTACATTTGAAGTCTAACTTGTTGGATATTAGTATATCGACTCCTGCTATTTTCTCATTGTTAGTTGCATGAAATATCTTTTCCCAACCTTTCACTTTCAACCTATGTTTATCTTTGGGTCTAAGATGTGCTTCCTGTAGACAGCATATAGGAGGATCCAGTTTTTTAATCCAATCTGCCATTCTATGTCTTTTGATTGGGGATTCAGTCCATTAACATTTAGTGTTATTACTGTTTGGATAATATTTTCCTCTACCATTTTGCCTTTTGTATTATATATATATCTGACTTTCCTTCTTTCTACACTCTTCTCCATACCTCTCTCTTCTGTCTTTTTGGTTCTGACTCTAGTGCTCCCTTTAGTATTTCTTGCAGAGCTGGTCTCTTGGTCACAAATTCTCTCAGTGACTTTATGTCTGAGGATGTTTTAATTTCTCCCTCATTTTTGAAGGACAATTTTGCTGGATATAGAGTCTTGGTTGGCAGTTTTTCTCTTTTAGTAATTTAAATATATCATCCCACTGTCTTCTAGCCTCCATGGTTTCTGCTCAGAAATCTACACATAGTCTTACTGGGTTTCCCTTGTATGTGATGGATTGTTTTTCTCTTGCTGCTCTCAAGATCCTCTCTTTCTCTTTGACCTCTGACATTCTAACTAGTAAGTGTCTTGGAGAATGCCTCTTTCGGTCTAATCTCTTTGGGGTGCGCTGCACTTCTTGGATCTGTAATTTTAGGTCTTTCATAAGAGTTGGGAAATTTTCAGTGAAAATTTCTTCCATTAGTTTTTCTCCTCCTTTTCCCTTCTCTTCTCCTTCTGGGACACCCACAACACGTATATTTGTGCGGTTCATATTGTCCTTTGGTTCCCTGATACCCTGTTCAAATTTTTCCATTCTTTTCCCAATAGTTTCTGTTTGTTTTTGGAATTCAGATGTTCCATCCTCCAAATCACTAATTCTATCTTCTGTCTCTTTGAATCTATCATTGTAGGTATCCATTGTTTTTTCTATCTTTTCTACTTTGTCCTTCACTTCCATAAGTTCTGTGATTTGTGTTTTCAGTTTTTCTATTTCTTCTTTATGTTCAGCCCATGTCTTTTTCATGTCCTCCCTCAATTTATCGATTTCATTTTTGAAGAGGTTTTCCATTTCTGTTCGTATATTCAGCATTAGTTGTCTCAGCTCCTGTATCTCATTTGAACTATTGGTTTGTTCCTTTGACTGGGCCATATTTTCAATTATTTGAGCGTGATCCGTTATCTTCTGTTGGCGTCTGCGCATTTAGACAGATTTCCCTGGGTATTGGATCCAGAAGTTTGGAAGATTTTTCTGTGAAATATCTGGGTTCTGTTTTTCTTATCCTGCCCAGTAGGTGGCGCTCGTGGCACACGTTTGTCTGTGGGTCCCACCAGTAAAAGGTGCTGTGGGTCCTTTAACTTTGGAAAACTCTCGCCGTCTGGGAGGTTCGCTAGCCGAAGCGGTTTGGAAGAGTTCGAGCCGGCCCGGGGTCCGAACGCGAGGAGGGTTGCTGGCGCCGCAGCCCGGGAAAGCGCCCGTCCGAATTTCCTAGTTACCCGGGTGACAAGCGTGGCAGGAGGGCACCAGCTGCAGCGGCCTGCCCAGGAGAGTGCACGTTCCTGGGGAGTCACGGGTTTGGATGGGGCCTCCCCAACCGGTCACCGTTCTCCGCAGCCTGGGGATTTCCGATCCAATTCTCTCAGTTGGTCCGGTGGGCCGCGCGTGGTGTGGGCGCCAGCTGCCGCGGTTTCAGGGGACCACCTCTCCAATTCTCCCAGCTGGCCCAGGAAGGGGGAAGGGAGTGACTCAGGCCGCTTGCTGCCCCTCCTGGTGAAGCCCGCTTGCCTCGGCGATCTCACCCGAGTGGCTTCTCTCAGCCAGCCAGCCATTCCAGGATGGGGTACGCTGTCTTTTTTATCTCTGTTGTGGCTTTGGGCGCTGTTCTGTATCGTTTCTACTCCCCTAGTAGCTGTCCTGGAGAAGAAACTAAGATCCGCGCATCTTATTAAGCTGCCATCTTCTCCGGAAGTCCGACTCCATGTATTCTTGATAGCAGATAGTCCTTGAATTTTCTGTTTTTATGCACAGTGGGAAAAATACTAGAATTCTCAGCTCATGTTCTGGGATTTTTCCCAATTTCTTTATCCCTGATACTGCATATTATGAGGGCAATAAAGTCTATTTTGAATGTCCTTATAATTTCAAAGCACATCATGGTGTTTCATGCCCTTACCATATCCCAGACCCAATGTCCAGAGTATGTTTTATTTTTTCATTGTCTGATGAAGTATGTTCAAATCTTGGCATTTCATTTATTTATGGACTCTAGGCCTGATTGCAGGTTTCTCATGACTCCAAAGTTTTATCCACAGATACTAATTTGACTGATTTTCAGTTTAAAAATACTGCATAGCTTCTTGTTTAAAACAACTATTTATGACTTTGTTTTGTATTCACTTGCTCCTCGACATCATTATTTTTAATGACTCTCTGATTTTCCCTGCATGGTTTGGTTCATATTTACTTAGGTAAAACAAGATTCATGATCAGGGATTTAATATTCCATTTATGCATTAATTTTTTACGTATCTCTGAGGGTTGATATCTTTTGATTCTTTCATGTACTGAATCCCCATTTACTTTAATTATATATGTGGACAAATAAACTCTATGTGTAACTGTGCTTTTTCTCCACACAGGGTTGTAAACAGATGCATTTCATGAAGATTATCTTTCCTTCATTAAAAAATATTTATTGTGTTTACTTAGTGTAGTGTGGTGGACAAAGATGAGGAAGAATCATTCTTACCTTTAAGCAGTTTACAATCTAGTGACTGAGACATTTGTGTTCATAAGAAACTATAATAAAGTAAGAAAAAAAGGGCCCTGAGAAAAGCAGGAGCAAAATGTTATAGATCATAGGGTAATTAATTCTGATTTGGCAGATTGGGAGATGCCTAATAGTTTACTGTGGAAGAAATATTCACATTAACTTGAACACATTATTTTTCAAGGAGGTTTTCTTCTCATATAAACATAGGAAGCCATGTTTTTTTTTCAAAAAATAAACAAGCTGACATCATTAGACATGAAAAATCCTCTCCCCCTAAAAAGATACAATTAGCAATAATGGATAAGTCAAAATCCACATTGAGTCATTAATATTAATAAGGAAAAATGAAAAGAAATGCCAGATATTCCTCCTGGTAATATAGAAAAGATGAAAATGAGAAATATCTGATATTTTAATCTGTAAGTTTGAATAAAATAAAGCAGAGTACATCCTTTATAATTTATTAGAAAAGTTATCTCATTGCTTCCCTATTCCTTCTTTTTTCTTATAACGTATAGGCTTCACTTTTTCTAGTTTACTCTTAACATCTTCCTGTCAGGGCATTCTGATTAGGTAACTTGAAGGCGAAAGGGGAGGAAGGGATCAAGAAATCATTTTAACTGGCTTTATTTCACTCTTGTTTTTTGCTATCAAATGGCACTCTTCTGAAATTGATATACTGTAACAATTGTAGAAGATAGTTGCTAGCATTTTGAGTATATTTATGCTAGAAAAGAATATGTTTGTAAGATCCGAACTCTACTGAATTATCTTCTTCCCATGCTCAGGTTCTTTAAATGACCCACAGTGTTGTTTTTTTGTTGTTGCTTCATTATTATTTTCACCTCTTAACTCCTAGCATGAATGTGATCCAGTGTTTTTCATTAACAAGATCAGTAGGAGGAAAAAGACAGCCTAGTCTTGAATCCCAAACTACTGTGGCCATCAAATATTTTCAATCTGAAGCTTAACTGTGTTCTATCAGTTGTTAATGTTAGAGGAATTCCTTGTATATTCTAATATAAAGGACCAGGTCCCATAGAAATATCCCTTTTCCTATAGACACATCTGGAATAATGTACACAGAGAAAAGTTGACATTCTTTTTAAACATTTTAACATTATCAATAGGAGCTAATTGGAACAAAGTTAATTTTCAAAAATACATAATAAAGCCAAGATTCCTTCATGTTTACTCCCACTGGCTCTCTTGTATGCTGTGATGGTTAAGTGTATCAAAATTTGGCTAGGTTTTCATGTCCAGTTGTTTGTTCAAGAAAGAGTTGGCCTAATTGTTACTGTGAGAACATTTCATGGCCTTTAATTATCAGTAAGTTTATCGATCCTATTGCTGATTATGTCTACACTTAACTGAGAAGTCTGCCTTCAGCAACAAGAGAAGTTTCTTCCAATTAATTGATAGTTTTAAAAAGAGAAGTGTTGATTTCAGCAGTCAGAAGAGAGAATTTTCATCTCTACTTCAGCCAGCCAGCTTCTCCTGGGGAATTAATTGCAAACCTTCGTCAGTATTTCCAACTTGTGATTGATCCTCAGGAATTGTGAATTGCCTAGCCTTATGGTCAGGTGAAACAATTCTTATAAAAGTCTCATAAACATTGCACGTATCTCTTGTCAATGCTTTTCCTTTTCTTTTTTTTCCTTTTTTTCTCATCATTGTTTCTGTAGCTGTTACCTTTTCTACTTTTCCCTTCATCAAACCTGTAATGACTCTAACATCACAGACTCCTAAGTAATTTTGCAAATCTCATTTAACAGTATCATGCTTTGTATTCTCAGCCATCTTCATTGTTCCTGGATTCAAAATTGCCCTCATCTATAGGAAGGCTTTAAATTCTTTCTGTGGCTAAACATATAAATGCATAGGATAAAGATATGGGAGCATACTGTTTGTTGCTCAAAGGTCTCAGAAACAAAAGTTCAAACTGTTGTCACCAAAAGACAGCAAGGCTTTTTGATGATAAAGAAAAGACTAGGCTATTCAATTTTTCAAAATAAATTTATTTGGATTACTAGATATTCATAGACTGATTTTATCAGATTACTTCTTCAGTTTTACCATGACTGCTTTTCTATGTCACTTAGGACACTTTTCTTAGGCAACCACAGTCCACTAAAATTAGCTTTAGCCACAAGGTTGAATTTATCTCAAAGATTGCTTGGTGTCTCACAGAACCATTAAGGATGATCCAAGAATTCATTAGAAATAAATTCTCTAATATGTGCTATTTTTCAATCTCTTAATTTTATACCAATCTGGGTATCTGCTTCATTCTTTTCTGCATTCAGGCATTCTTCCTCTGTGTCACCATTAACACAGTAGAAAATATTGCTAACAACTCCTGACTTTTCTTGGTTTGTCTAGTCCAGGGAAGAATATCTAACTGGTAGATATTCAGGGACCCATTCCTCCTCTAATTAACTGTGGCCAGGGGACTAGAGTAATGTGGAGTCCAAGGGATGCTGGGAGAATTACTGTTACCTTAAGGATATTAGGAATGGAAGGTGGATATATTTGGGGTCAAGGGGTAGAGCAATTGCAGGAAAATGAGAGACTGGGGACTGGACAGATAATTCATTAAGAGATGGGATAAGGTAAAGATGGCTGCTACTCCTGTGCTGCTTCTTTTCCATGAACTGGTAGGGTTTAATTGCTCTTACTTTGCATATGGCATGGTCATAGCAATTTGCTTGATAGACCCTGGTGAAGGTGACTATCTGGGACTTCTGAAGCTAAGTCATAAGAAACCTTGAAGATCCTACTATGCCTCTAATGGCACAAGTTCCTGTATTTCTGGGCTGCCATAAAAGAAACCCAATAATATCAGATGCCATTCTGGAGAGAACAGTTGGAGAGACCACATGAAGAGGTCCTGCAGTGAAGAGAGAGACTTTTGACGAGGCTCTAGCTGTGCTAGCCCCTGGCCATTCACATTATTCCTGCTGAGGTCCCAGAAATTCTGTGGAATAGAAGGGAGTCATCTTCAATGAGCCATGCCTCATTTGCAGATTTGTAAGCAAAATAAAGGATTGATGTTGTCTTAAGTACTTAAATTTTGGGATGCCTAGTGATGCAGCAATAGACACTGAAATTAGAGGAAACTTTTATTCATCCTTGGCATAGCATTCACTCAATAATGAATTATTTTTACTATCTAGGTGTGCTGGTGTGAAAGGATGTATGGACCCTAGAAAAACCATGTTTTAATCAAAATCCCATTTTGTAATGGCAGAATAATCCCTATTCAATACTGTATGTTTGAATCTGTAATTAGATAATCTCCCTGGAGATGTGCTTTAATCAAGTGTTGCTGTTAAACTGGATTAGGTGATGATATGTCTCCACACATTTGGATGGGTCTTGATAAATTTCTGGAGTCCTATAAAAGAGGAAACATTTCAGAGAATAGGAGATTTGGAGAGAGCAGAGAATACTGCAGCACCACAAAACAGAGAGTCCATCAGCCAGTGCTTTGGAGCTGAAGAAGGAAAATGCCCCCTGGGGAGCTTCATGAAACAGGAAGCCAGGAAAAGAAGCTAGCTGGTGATGCCATGTTTGCCATGTGCCCTTCCAGATGAGAGAGGAATACTGACTGTGTTCACCATGTGCCTTTCCAGATGAGAGAGAAACTCTGACTGTGTTTGCCATAAGAAACTCTGAACTTTATCAAAGAAACTCTGAACTTTATCAGCCTTCTTGAACTGAGGTATCTTTACTTGGATTATCAATGCCTTAGATTGGACATTTCAATAGACTTGTTTTAATTGGGACATTTTCTCAGCCTTAGAACTGTTAACTAGCAACTTATTAAATTTTCCTTTTTAAAATCCATTCTGTTTGTGGTATTTTGCATTCCAGAAGCTACCAAACTAGAACACTAGGTATCCTTCAAAATTGTTAGAACTAATTTTCAGACATATTTTGGTGAAATACAAGAAATTTTACCAAGAAAGGCAGAAAACGTAAGCAGCTATAGAAGAGCATGCCTCTAACATTTCTGTCATATAGGAGGTTCTTAAATGTATACTCAGATCAATCATCCAATACGACATTCATAGTTAACATTCTTTTTTGTTTCATTCACCACTGAAGAGACAATAACTGATAATTTATAAAATATGTAGGTGCCATCATAGTAACTAAATTAAGCATTCCATAGCTGTTTTCTCTTTGAATAAATAAAAGTTAATTGTTGAATGCTTGACATATTCCAGGCACTGTCCTAAATAAGATATTTATTTTACACATACCACATGAAAAGTTGTCAGTTAGAAATTTGCCTAGTCTCCAGGCAGTATGGGAGGTTTACTATTATCATCTATGTTAACAAAAACTTCACTAAGTTGACTACCCCAATAATAAAATTTTCTTCCTATCTGCATTAAGGTCAAGTAAATAAATCAATAAGTAGAAAAATGTATCTCAATTAAAATATATTAGGCCTCCTCAATTTTTATTCCCCAACTACACTGCATGATGCCTCCATTTCATTATAATATCCACTCTTTTTCAAACAAAAAATCAATTTTAAATTCTGAATTTCTTTGTAGCAAGTGTATAGTTCTTTATGCATTGTTTTATGTACATAACCTAATAATCTCTTTTCAGGTTTTTCTAAATATCTCATCTTTATTTTATGTAATCTTAGAAAAGGATTTAATGCACTAAGATGGGTATAAAAAGTGAATACAGAGCAGGCCACAGTGGTTCAGCAGGCTAGAATGTTTGCCTGCAATTCCAGAGGACCCAGGTTCGATTCCTGGTGCCTGCCCATGTAAAAAAAGAAAAAAGTGAATACATAAAGAAAATATATTAGTGTTACCCTGATCACAAAAATGATTTGATAAATTGGAATTTTATCTTAGCTCTACTGTTTACACTTCACATGGAATATATATTTGGCAGCTTAACTAGCTATTTTGGTAAATCAGAAGGAAAACATATCTTCACAGTGAGGAATTTTTTAAAGTCCTGTACTTAGAAAGTCTCCCTCAGAAATCAAATCATTGCTTTACATTTCCCTGAAAGCATAAAATTTTCTAACAGGCATTAAGATCCTAAATCAAATAGTGTACTTGAAAGATTTTTGTTGGGCAGAAATTTGGGACAATAGCTTTCTTTTCCCTTTGAGTTCTAGTCAACTGAGCGTATGAATAAGCAAGTGCAGCTTCAGATGGAGGACATTTAAGTGAGCAGAACATTTTTTGAGAATATTTAGGAGTTCTCACAACTGGTGAAATAGGAAATGAGTAATTCATATATAAAGGCAAAAAAATTGTCATTTGAAATTGCTGTTAAAATAATTCATGATAGCATTTCAATCTGTGGCCAGGAAATGTGACCTTGTGAAGCACAGTATCATCCCTTCAAAATATTTTGTAACAAATGAGATTTAGAATAACCAGTACACACCAAAGAAAGAAATAATATATTCAAAAGCAATCAATCAAATTGTTCAATATCAGAATGATATTTTTAAATTGATCTACTGCATTTTTCAAAATTTTGCCCAGTATTCTTTTTCTGCTGAAACAAAAGTATCACCAGATGGGAATAAATGGAAGGCTATTTTATATGTAGAAGCTTATGCTTAACATATTTTTAAGAATACAGTTCATGGATCCCAAGCCTTGTATCTATTTCAAAAATCTTAACTGCTTCTAATATTCCATGTTTTATTTATTTATCTTTTTCCCATGGGAACTGCAGACAATTTATGGATGTAATTGGAACTTAATCTTTTAATGTGGTCACAAAATGCAACTAAATTTTACTTTGCATCTACTTTTCTTCAGTGCTTGAGTTTTGGTTGTATCCAACACTGGACAGCACAAACCTCAGCAACATCTTTTGTGATCCAAAGTAAAATCCATCAGCCTATGCTATGACATTGCAACATTCTCCTGTACCCACTTCTATACTTTACTCATTCAAGAGCAGATGCTTTTCACTTAAGTTTGAAAAGTGCACCTTAAGAAGGTGTCAGCAGTGAAACACTTTGAGGAAAAATAGTGCTTTTACTTTTTATTAATTGAAATTCTTGTACATTGTTTTAGATTTTTTACATAAAAATACAATCTAGGAATAATGTTTACTTCTTGTCTTCCTTTTATTAAATTTATTTCTTTTACTTGCTTTGTTGTAGTGACTGGGGCTGCCTGTAACACACTGAATAGAAGTGGATTTAGCAAGCCTTCTTAATTTATTTCTCAATCTCTCATAAAAATATTTATTCAATATTTCACCATTAATATTTAGATACTATATGTAGTAATTAGATTCAGGTGTCAGCTTTGCCAGGTGATGGTGTCCATATTTAATGATATTCTTTCTGCATTTGGAATTTCCTCCTATCATTCTCTACAAATTCCTCAATGTTGATTGACATCTTTCTGGTGAAGCACACATTCCTAGATTTACAGAGAGGAAGAATTCAGCTTCCTTGAATCATTGATTTTTACTTTGACCTATTCATTTCAAATACACCAACTAGTTACAATGTCAGTTTATATATTTCATTATTTAGTAGTTTTCTCAAGTTTCTGATATGTACACACAGTCTATTAAAACCTTGCAGACTATTTAGTTTTTCCAGTCATCCATATGGGCTTGTGCTTGCCAAGTGCTAAGTTGACATCTGTTGTTCCTAATTCCAGTAAATATCATGAAATTTTATGCATACCATCAGTTTCCCATACATACACTATCAATTTGTTCTGTGACAAGTCACTTGTGCAAACAGCTTAAAGTTCTTATTTACTAAAATTTACATCAAGTGAAAACTAAACCCTTTTTTTACTGATATTTTAAATTTGTAAACTGGATGTCTTGAATTGTCATAGCAGATCATAGGAATTTTAGTTCACTCATTTTAACCTTTTTGTACTTATCTGCAGAAGAGGAAGTCTGAGACAGAGAAGGGTGAGAAGAACTCAACTGGCCATTGCTAGTTTTTAAGATGGAAGAGGTGATGTGTTAAGAAATATTGACAAACCAAGTAGCCCCCAGCTAACAGCTGGGGAAATAGGAAATAGGGGCTGAAACCTACAGCAGCAAACTGGATCTGTAAACAATATGAATGGACTTGGAAGTTCATTCTTTCCAAGAACACCCAACTAAGAGTGTAATCAACCCAACACCTTGATTTTTGACTTGTCAGATCTTAAGCATAAAAGCCAATAAAGGGGGGTGCAAGGGTAATTCAGTGTTAGAATTCTTGACTGCCATGTGGGACACACAGGTTCAATTCCAGGTCCACGCATATCTCACAAAAAAAACCCAACAAAACAAGCAAAAATTCAACAAATGGTGATGCAATAACAGGACACTCACATGGAAAAATAATGAAATATGACCTTGCCACACAGCATACCAAAAAAAATAAAAAGAAAAACCAATAAGTTTTGTCAGAATTTCTGAATTAAAGAGTTGTGAGCTGATGGAAAATTAATACAAATATTTGGAGTGATTTTTCTTCAACTAATGTACTTGGATATAGTAAAGGTACTACCTAGCTACTATAAAATTTTTACCTTGAGAAATTGAGCTGATTGCAAATGAAGTCATGTTGAGAACAATAACATTAATATTAAATATTAGAAATTAATATACAATCTGTTCAGTTGCCTTACATTAGGGACTGGTGGGAAATGATTTTGTTATTACAACCTTAATAAAGAAAATTCTTCAACTGCTTCAAGCCTTAGCTTGATAATCAAACTCAATCCTAAGGAATTTTCTCTTACTCAGAGTAAGAGAAGATCAGGAGAGAAAAGAGAGTCCAAAGACTTTAGAATAGTTATTGAGAGGTTGTTGAGGGATGTCTAGTTGGAAGCAGAGACTCATCCACAATAGTAAATGTAACACAATGGAGATTGCCATCTCTCCTCAGAATTCAGGAAAATAGTTCTCACCATGGTCCAAATACCTACCATGTTCAGTTTGGTATAATACAGTTACAGGAATTAAAAAAGAATAAGCTCTCACACATTACACATCTGGAGATATTCATCCTAATGGAGTAGGGGATGAACTTAAGTCCAGGGTGAACTCCAAAATTTTTTTCAGGAAAAACCGCATATCAATGGTGATCCCTGAATTTAGGTAGAAGAATTTACTCAATAAGTCACTAAAAAGTAAATATAGAATGGGGATCTAAACACATAAATAAAGAAACCTCATTTAAGAGCAAAAATTGCATGGGAAGGTGTCAGAAGATGATGGGGAGATGCTGTAAGTTACAGGAACACAACTTCACAGAATTGAGCCTGCACCAATCTCATTGTGACAATGACACACAGCTACCCATCCATGGAAGGGAATTTGAGATGTCTGGATGAATTGGAGCATTACATATTTCATACTTAGTTTGCATTCTAATATTGGCAGAATTGGTGAATGGGGAATCTAGTTTGCCATAACATAAGTTTGCTGGTGTAGAAAGAGCAAGGGGAAATGAGGCATGATCAACAACATTACCCTTGCCTGAGGCTTACATTCTCTTGAACTGATTACACAGAGTACTCCCTTCAGCTTCTGCTTTCTGAATATCTTATTGTTTTTTTCCATTAAAAAATACATATTAAGTCTCCTGGAATAATTAATAATTGATGAATATCATTTAGAAGTAAATAAATATATAAAATCTTGGTGTAGAAAATTATATAATCATATTTAATTAAATTAAAAATGTGACATTTAGGCATCATAAGACAAACAAGGCAATGAAGCATGCTTATTCCACCTGCTTCTAGCACATGAATTTGATTCTGATAATTTACTTATAATTTTTGCTCTACCCTGAAATACACAGGATTTTAATGTACTCTAGTGTTGATATTTTGGTATATCCTATCTTTCTGTCTATACTGAATAAAATACATACTTTGAGGATTTATATTTTTCTTTAAATTCATCTTTAAGAACAAAACTGTGGGGCGGGCCGCGGTGGCTCAGCGGGCAAAGTGCTTGCCTGCCATGCCGGAGGACCTCGGTTCGATTC